>NC_073403.1:6267484-6419984 GCF_028641065.1 Leucoraja erinaceus
CACAAAACTTGGTGGCAGTGTGAACTGTGAGGAGGATGCTATGAGAATGCAGGGTGACTTGGACAGGTTGGAGGAGTGGGCAGATGCATGGCAGATGAAGTTTAATGCAGATAAATGTGAGGTTTTCCACTTTGGTATAAAAAACAGGAAGGCAGATTACTATCTAAATGCCGTCAAGTTGGTAAAAGGGGAAGTACAACGGGATCTGGGGTTCCTTGTTCATCAGTCTATGAAAGTAAGCATGCAGGTACAGTAGGCAGTGAAGAAAGCGAATGGCATGTTCGCCTTTATAACAAGAGGAATTGAGTATAGGAGGAAAGAGGTCCTTCTGCAGTTGTACAGAGCCCCAGTGAGACCGCACCTGGAGTATTGTGTGCAGTTTTGGTCCCCTAATTTGAGGAAGGACATTCTTGCTATTAACCATATAACCATATAACAATTACAGCACGGAAACAGGCCAACTCGGCCCTTCTAGTCCGTGCCGAACACTTATTCTCCCCTAGTCCCATCTACCTGCACTCAGACCATAAC
This sequence comes from Leucoraja erinaceus, assembly GCF_028641065.1. Lineage (NCBI taxonomy): Eukaryota > Metazoa > Chordata > Chondrichthyes > Rajiformes > Rajidae > Leucoraja > Leucoraja erinaceus. The sequence goes on from NC_073403.1 coordinate 6,268,016, forward strand.
CCTCCATTCCTTTCCCGTCCATATACCTATCCAATTTATTTTTAAGGATTGAGGGAGTACAGCGTAGGTTTACAAGGTTAATTCCCGGGATGGCGGGACTGTCATATGCTGAGAGAATGGAGCGGCTGGGCTTGTACACTCTGGAGTTTAGAGGGATGAGAGGGGATCTTTTTGAAACATATAAGATTGTTAAGGGTTTGGACAGGCTAGAGGCAGGAAACATATTCCCGATGTTGGGGGAGTCCCGAACCAGGGGCCACAGTTTAAGACTAAGGAGTAAGCCATTTAAAACGGAGATGAGGAAACACTTTTTCTCACAGAAAGTGGTGAGTATGTGGAATTCTCTGCCTCAGAGGGCAGTGGAGGCAGATTCTCTGGATGCTTTCAAGAGAGAGCTAGATAGGGCTCTTAAAGATAACAGAGTCAGGGGATATGGGGAGAAGGCAGGAACGGGGTACTGATTGGGGATGATCAGCCATGATCACATTGAATGGTGGTGCTGGATCGAAGGGCCAAATGACCTACTCCTGCACCTATTGTCTATTGTCTATTGTGAATCTGTGGAATTCTCTGCCACATAAGGCTGTGGAGGCCAATTCACTGGATGTTTTCAAGAGGGAGTTAGATTTAGCTGTTTGGCCTAAAGGAATCAAGGGATATGGGAGAAAGCAGGAACGGGGTACTGATTGTGGATGATCAGCCATGATCATATTGAATGGCGGTGCTGTCTCGAAGGGCCGAATGGCGGACTCCTGCACCTATGTCTCTACACTGGTGGAAGCGATTAAACAAACGCAAGGAGCTGCTGCCTCCCACTGAGACTGGGGCGCTGTGCTGACACCAGGCACCTGGGCCAGTGAACAAAGCCACTCGCTCACCCCCCCAGAGGATTCCAGACCCAGGGTTGTGTTTGAACTCCACCCCCCCCCCCCCCCCCCCCCCCCCCACACACATGCCCCACACACGCACCTGCCCGCTGTACCACTGTGCCGTCCCAATTGCAGGCACAGGCCAAATGCAGAGAGGGATGCGATTGAATATGGATCTGGTTCAACCTACTGGTGTAAGACACTAACATACATACTCATCATTGGTGTAAAACATTCATGCACACACTGGCTACTGGTGTGAGACACTCTCATGGTGGGCACTGCCACTGTGAACCTACCCGAATTCGTACCCCAATTCCCGTCTGCTCGGCTGGTACGGGGTGTGTTAGGTAAAAGGTGAATGTCGCTTTCTGGAGGTTGAAGTGGATAAACAGCACGTTACACAAAGTTTCACTGGCTGTCCTGTTAACCCCTTCACCTCCTTGTTCTCAAGAGCCAGACGTTTACTGAGAATCTACAAGGTTGCTTTTCCCTGTACCTCAGTATACCTGACAATAAATGCACCTGTGCAGGGTTGTGTGTGGAGTGGATGGGGCTGAGATACAGTGCCCTCCATAATCATGGGGGCCAAAGACCCATCATTTATTTATTTGCCTCTGTACACCACAATTTGATATTTGTAATAGAAAAAAAAAATCACATGTGGTTAAAGTGCACATGGTCAGATTTTATTAAAGGCTATTTAACCCCAACCCTAACCCCAAAGAACTAACTAACCAACTAAAGGGCCTGTCCCACTTTCACGACCTAATTCACGACCTTTTTTACTCGTGGGCATTTTTCATCATGCTAGAAAAAAAACGCCCCGACCTACTTGATGCCACGAGTACCTACGACTAGCATCATGGACTGCTACGACCTACCTACGACCTCATGACGACCATGCTGTGAGTATGAGTCAAGGGCAAACTCGGCAGAGGTCGTGAATTATGTTGTGAAAGTGGGACTAACTCCAACGCTGCCTCGTGCCACACCCGCTCCTGCTCCACACGTGCCACAGGGAAGCACCTTCACGCCCCGCTGGTTACCTGTGTCATCGATGATTACATCCGTCTTTGGGGTCGCAGCAGGGGTTCCAGAAGGGGTGATGCCTGGCGTGGAAGAGTCACGAATTACACTATAAGACGGGATCTTACAGAAAGATATAACAATCGTACAGGATTGGACGGGCTGGATGCAGGAAAAATGTTCCCCGTGTTGGGGGAGTCACAATTGAAGAATTATGGAGGATTATGCAGCTCTTTGGGCTAACAGAATCAAGGGATATGGGGAGAAAGCAGGAACAGGGTACTCATTTTGGATGATCAGCCATGATCATATTGAATGGCGGTGCTGGCTCGAAGGGCCGAGTGGCCGACTCCTGCACCTATTGTCTATGTTTCTACACTGGTGGAAGGTGATGAAACAAACGCAAGGGACTGCTGCTTGTGAAGCTGTGGATATGCAGGGATTGGGCTGCTTTGGGAAGCGGAGAGTGTCTGTGAAAGATTAGGCTTCACTGGTGGTGACATCGTAGGGTGGAGGCCCAGTTCTTGGTAATCACGTGACTCACCTGTTGCCACCGAGTCTGGACCTCTGAGAGAGTTTCAGGTAGCTCCTGCCCATGTGACCCACCGAGCCTGGCCTTCTGAAGATGTTTCTACTTTGTTTCTGAGCACTGAATCAGTGATTGGGTAAAGGAGTTGCCTCCCATTGTATCTTACCGCCAGTATTTGTGATTGGTTTGTCGGGGTTGCCTCCCCCTGTACCTTCGTGCCGTTATAGTTTCCAGCCACTGTATAGGGGTATAAAAGGGTGATCGTTCTGTTGGGGTGGGTCAGTTGTCTTTCCTTCTATTCTGTTTGCACGAAGCTGCTGAGGGCTCGAGTTAGTGGATCCTAAACCGGCCCCGCGGTGAATACCAGTAAAGAAGGGTTTGGACTCCAGTGTTCGATTCAGTGTTTTACTGACCCAGACTAGGGAGGGTAGAAGAACTGGAATCAACATTTGGGGGCTCGTCCGGGATCTCAAAGGAATGCCAACACGAGGAATCAACAAACCTACCCTGTTTGTGACTCCATTCCCCGTCTGCTCGGCTATTGCGGGGTGCATGATGCACGCTCTGTTCTGGAGGGTGAAGTGGATAAACAGCGCGTTACACAATGGTTCACGGGCTGTCCTGTTAACCCCTTCACCTCCTTGTTCTCAAGAGAAATGAAACCTTGAATCTGTAAGGTTGCTTTTCACTGTACCTCGGTACACCTGACTAAACTAACTAGCTAATTAAATAACTAACTAACTAACCAACTAATTAACTAACTCCAACCCAGCCTCCTGCCACACGAGAGGGTTAATAGTTCAGTACAATCGCCTCCCACACCCTTCGTAACGGTCTTAAGCCACTGTCGTCGAGACACCAGAGATGGCAAGTGCTGTAATTTGGGGGGGAAATGCTCAAATGCTGGAGGAACTCAATGGATCAGGCAGCATCTGTGGAGGGAATGGACAGATGACATTTCACATTTGGACCCCTTCTTCAGACTTCTTGAAAGAAGGGTCCTGACCTAAAACATCGTCAGTCCATTCCATCCACAGATGCTGCCTGACCTGCTGAGTTCCTCCAGCTCTTTGTGTTATTGTAGTGGGAGAACTCCTCACCCTCACATGGGCGAGGGATTCCATTACTGTTCCATTGCTGTTTTTGAGATTTTTCTAGGAAGATGCTACATAGAGCATTGAGCCAGTGGCGTTACCTGTACCTGCGGCTCCATAGTTACAGTTTGATGGCATCCACACATCTTAGTTCACATTTTCTGCCACTTATTTTTCTGTAAAACCTGTCCATATTTCAGGAAGGAAAGGCAGGAAGATGGAACTGGAGAATAAGGATGTCAGTCAGAATAAACATCGTTGCCTCAAAGACGGAGATATCGAGCGCGACTGACACTTTGGTGACACATTCTCTCAGCTCCCCTCAGCCTCGAGTTAAACTTTATACTTCCAGGATACAGCGCGGAAACACCGAATCCACGCCGACCAGCGATCACCTCGTACACCAGCACTATCCGACACACTCTAGGGACAATTTACAATTTACTGAAGCCAATTAACCTACAAGCCTGCACATCATTGGAGTATTGGAGGAAACAGAAGTGTCCGGAGAAAACCCACACGGTCACGGAGAGAACATACAAACTCCACACAGACAGCACCAGATGTCAGGATCAAACCCGGGTCTCTGGCGCTGTGAGGCAGCAGCTCTACCCGCTGCGCCACCACTGTGCCGCCCCTAGTTACAGATGATAATCTGGGGAGCAAATGTCTACAAGACACCAACACCCATGGCATGGGAGAGTCTGCGAATCCCAGGGTCCATTTATAAGAAGAAAATACAGGATAACTGAGGCGAGTGAGGACATGCTAATTGAAAGTCGTGCTGAAGTTGGCCACCTTAGTGTGAACCTGCTTCTCCAATCCACACTGGGATAGACCTGCAGGGAACTTGCATCACCTGATCTTTGATATCATCTATGATGTTTGTGTTTGCGTTTGGTTGTAGGACGAGAGACAGTTAGTTACCCCCTTGGATCATTGATTGATTGATTGAGATATAGATAGATAGATAGATAGATAAATAGATAGATAGATAGATAGATAGATAGATAGATAGATAGAGATAGATAGATAGATAGATAGAATAGATAGATAGATAGATGGACAGATAGATAGATAGATAGATAGATAGATAGATAGATAGATAGATAGATAGATAGATAGATAGATAGATAGATAGATAGATAGATAGATAGATAGATACATAGATGGATTGCGAGGTAGATAGAGAGACAGACAGACAGACAGACAGACAGACAGACAGACAGACAGACAGACAGACAGACAGACAGACAGATAGTTATGAGCTACAAAGACGTGGCCAGGCTGGGACGTTTATCCCTGGAGTGTAGGGTTTGCGGGGTTAACCTTACAGAGGGATAGAGAATGACGAGGAGCATGGATAAGGTGGAGACTTCCTGGGTCAGACAGAATTGTTCAGATATCAGAGATTAATCTCACCGCTTACAGCTGATACCAATTACGGAGAATGATGACAGGCATTTCCATGAATATTTTGGGCAACTTGAGCTAGTTTATGGTTGCATGTTGAAATGGAACATCCTGTGACCTTGGCAACCTGGCCAGTGGAGGAACTCGCAGTTTCACCGCGCTGAGAGTAGGTGGGATTACTGCTGCTGACACGAGTACTGGGGGCGAGGGGGAATCTCTTTAGCCAGAGGGTGGTGAATCTGCGGAATTAATTGCCACCCAGAAGGGTGTGGAGGCCAAGTCAATGGATATTTTTAAGGCGGAGATTGACCCATTCTTGATCAGTGCGGGTGTCAGGGGTTATGGGGAGAAGGCAGGAGAATGGGGTTGAGAGGGAGAGATAGATCAGTCATGACTGAATGGCGGAGCAGACTTGATGGGCTGAATGGCCTAATTCTGCTTCAATAACTTATGAACTAACAAAGGCAATACGGGTGAGGGTCAAGGTCAGTCAGGGTCAAAGTCAAGGTCAGGGTCAAGGTCGGGGTCAAGGTCAGAGTCAGGGTCAGGTAACATGTACAAGCTGTGTGTAACAATAGCAAGGCTGTGAGGGAGCAGTTGAACAGCAGGCAACACATTGGCGAGGAGAGAACCTACCGGAAGGAGCTCCAGAGGGACGTCCACTTGTAGGAGATGGAAGCAGACACACAGAATCAGACGAGGTGGAGGTTAGCGAATCTAAGTGGAAGATCAGACACAATCCTGCTGAGCTGAACAACCAGCAGCCCACCTGTACGTGAAGCCATGGACCACCTCACCCCAGGCACTGACCCTCTGATTCATCTTCCTTGGGACTGGGCTGTTGCGATTCCACCTCTCTCCCCCCCCCACCCCACCACCACCACCACCCTCTTCCCGCACTTATGACTTAGTATCGTGTAGAGATACAGCGCGGAAACAGGACCTTCAGCTCACTGAGTCCGCACCGACCAGCGATCCCCTCACACTAACACTATCCTACATGCTAGGGACCATTTACAATTTTTACAATGCCAATTAACCTACAAACCCACATGTATTTGGAGTGCGGAAGGAAACCGGAGCAGCTGGAGAAAGCCCACACAGGTCACGGGGTGGAACGTGCAAACTCAGCACAGACAGCACCCGTAGTCAGGATCAAACCCGGGACTCTGGTGCTGTGAGGCAGCAACTTTACCATTGTGCCACCGTTTCCTTGCAGGACATTCCCATAGTGAGTGGGATGGGGGAACAGCTGTAGAGGTCAAGTCAATGGATATCTTTAAGGCGGAGATCAATAGATTCTAGATTAGTACGGGTGTCAAGGGTTATGGGGAGAAGGCAGGAGAATGGGGTGAGGAGGGAGAGATAGATCAGCCACGATTGAATGACGGAGTAGGCTTGATGGGCCGAATGGCCTCATTCTGCCCCTCTCAGTTATGAGCACCGACCGTGCGCAGGAAGTGGTTGAATTTTCTCAAGGGCGGGGAAGTGAGTGAGGGGTAGACTCGTCGAAGACTGTTGATGACTCACTGTGCTGGCTACGCTAGGAACCTACCCTCACATTCAACGGTTTCTTCAGACTTGCTGATCTCACCGGCTGTCGTGCCTATTGTGGTTTAAAGTAGAAGGTTAACAATTTCACCTCAGTTACTGCAACCCATTATTTCAGCTAACTAGTCATATCATTCAGCTCCTGGCAAAAAAACCTGCCAGTGGCTTTAGTCCTTGAACATGTAGATCCTCAGATCAGATCCCTCGCTTGACCTGGCTTCAGGAACCCGTCTCGGCACAGACGGTCTTCAATCTTCACTGTTAGAATCCACATGTCCTGTATAACTCTGATCTTCACAAAGCCTTTCCCCATTTTCAAAATTTCAATCCAATAATTGTCTTGCATTCATTAAATGCATCAAAGTGATTTATCTAAGCCACTCAGTTTAGATTAGTTTACTTTAGTTTCGAGATGCAGCGCAGAAAAAGGAACTTCGTGCCACCGAGTCCGGGACGACCAGCGATCCCCGCACACTAACACTATCCGACACACACTAGGGACAATTTACATTATTACCAAGCATAAATGTGGCAGAGAATTGCACAAATTCACAACTCTCTGCGTGAAGAGTTTTTTCCTCATCTCAGTCCTAAATTGCTTGCCCCTTATTCTTAAACTGTGACTCCTGGTTCTGGACTCCCCCAAAATCGGGAACATGTTTCCTGCACCTAGCCTGTCCAATCCTTTAAGAATGTTATATGTTTCTATAAGATCTTCCTCTCATCCTTCTAAATTCCAGTGAATACAAGCCCAGTTGATCCATTCTTTCATCACTTGGACTTGGAGATGTCACATTTAATTATGTTGTATTATACGCCACCCCCCCCCCCCCCCCTCCCATGACATCAGTCTGAAGAAGGGTCTCGACCCGAAACGTTGCCTATTTCTTCGCTCCATAGATGCTGCCTCACCCGCTGAGTTTCTCCAGCTTTTTTTTGTCTACATTTGCACAGCCTTTAATGGTTGCATTAGTAACAGCCTGCTTTCATATGATATATAAAACCCTGTGTTATGTCAATCTACTGTGAATCAGTATCCCTCTGTCATCTTGCTCCGCAGCCAATTCCCAGAGAGTAAGAGACCTCTTCATTCTTTCCACTGAAATCTACTAACTTACAGTATCTGTATAATAATTAAAAATTCTATTGCACAGATATGGTGAATCTGTGCACATTGACACAAATCCACTCCAGATCCAACACTCTCTACCGCTCGAGTCCACTATTTCTTTCCGATCAATTCATTGACCGGGGGACCCTGAGTTGAAAGCTTCAGCATGGAAGCAGGCACCTGCAACCTATAGACAGTATCCCACCTCCTCCAGCCCAGGCCTACCGTAGGGCTTCAAGGATTGCCCCGTGCGTAGGGTTGCCAATTGTCCCGTATTAGCCGGGACATCCCGTTTCTTGGGCTAAATTGGTTTGTCCCGTACGGGATCGCCCTTGTCCCGTATTTGACTGCTACTACTCGGGTCGAGGGGACTGTTGGGTTGGACCCCGCCTCACCCGTCCCGACGTAGTGCAGCCCATGGAGTGCAGCAGCAGCACCTCGCCCGTGGCCCCGTCGGTCGGTCGGCAGCTGTCCAACCTTCGGACCTTCGCCTACCCCCGACCCCACCACCACCTCCTCCTCCTCATGGGCCGATCATCGGTGGATGAGTTGTACGGGGCGCCGGACTTCGCGTGCAACGTCGCGCGGCCTGGGCCCGAACTCCTCAGCTGGCCCGCCGGCTGGGCTTTGTGTGCAGTCCAGCACCCGGGCCAACTCATCATTCACCCAGCCACGGCAGAGTCGGTCAACGAACTGCCGTGGGGAATTTGTCCCTTAGTTTGACCTTTTGTCTCTTATTTGGGAGCGTGAGAAAGTTGGCGACCCTATCTGTGGGCCACGGGTGTTCAAGATTAAACCCTGGGGAGACAGGAGGCAGCGGATGCTGGAGCCGGCATAGAGAGTGTTGGAGGGAGGGAGTCGAGCAACATCTGTGGAGGCAGTAGGTGGAAGCCCACACTTTGGGTTGAGACCTTACATCAGGACTCACAGCTCCTGGACACTGCTGCGGGTAATTCACTTGTTAGAACATTGGAGATGATCGGAAAAGGGCTCTGTGGCTGGGCCAGGAGTTCAGTCTTTGGACTTCAGTCTTTAGAGATACAGCGCGGAAACAGGCCCAACGGCCCACCGAGTCCGCGCCGACCAGCGATCATCCCGTACACTAACGCTATCCTGCACACTGGGGACAATTTGCTATTATAAAAGGCAATTAACCTACAAACCCCCACGTCTTTGGAGTGTGGGAGGAAACCGGAGCACCTGGAGAAAACCCACGCAGGTCACGGGGAGAAGGTACAAACTCCGTACAGACAGCACGTGTAGCCGGGACCAAACCCAGGTGTCTGGCGCTGTGAGGTAGCAACTCTACCGCTGCGCCACCGTGCCACCACATACCCGGTTACCAGTCACACCTCCAAGAATAAGTGTGGAAAAGTGTGGATAGTGTTCACATTAGAAACAGCTCCAAGCCAGGATGGAGACACAAGGTTTCAATATTACATATCACACTGAAAGTTGTAACGTTTAACCTTTATCTGTCCACTGTGGACAGCTTGAGTTTGTTCATGTACAGCCTTCCTTTGACTCTATAGCATGCAAACAAACGCTTTTCACTGCACCTCAGTACACGTAACGAAACGTTGTATAAACAAGGAAGGGCAGATGCTGGAAACCTGAGTAAATCACGTGCTGGAGGTCCTGTCCCCATCTCCCTTTTCCAGCTATCCCCCCCCCCCCCCCCCCCCCCCCCCCCCCCCCCCCCCACTGAGTGTTGAGGCTGCCCCCAACTGAAGAAGGGCCCCAGCCTGAAACATCGCCTGTCCATTCCCTCCACAGATGTTGCCTGACCCGCTGAGTTAATCCAGCACTTTGTGGTGTTTTACCTCGAGTCAGCCCTTGTGTAGAGATCAGACCAAAGTATAGATGAGACTGTGGCATGATATAACTGGCTCATACTAAAGATAACACTGGAGTAACTCAGCGGGTCAGGCAGCATCTGTGGTGACGTTTTGGAGCAGGGCTGATTGTAGTGTGGGGGGAGGCTGGATTTGGACTTGCTTTTCTCTTGTTTCCAGACTCCCCCCCCCCCCCCCCCCCCCCCCCCCCTCCCCTCCGACTCATCTACCATCAGCCTGAAGAAGAGTCCTGACCCAAAACGCCACCACGGATGCTGGCTGAGTAACTCCAGCACTTTGCACCGATCCACATTATAACTGCAGTGTGGCTGTAACTAAACTCCACTGCACTGACTAGCTAGAGCACCTACCAGGAGCAGGAACGAGAACACTCTCAGATGAATAAAGCCGACACACAGAGTCAGACGAACTGGTGCCTAGCGTATGAAAGTCAGAGATTACACACAATACCTCATTACAGCAGTCCCTTTACAGACATTTATCTCTTCCCGTTTCTGCAGCCTCGTAAATCAGGCGCAAAAGCTCCGACATGAGGGAGCACACGTGTGGCGGTGTCACTGAGCATGTTTTGTTCAGTCTCTGCTCCACACGTGGTCTCAGGGGATTCCAGGGGTGGGTTATAGTGGGAAAGACCTTCAGGCATTGGAATAATGGTAGTGGGGAAAGGGGGGGAGAGGATGGGGGGGGGGAGGGGAGAGGGGGAGGGGAGAGTGGGGAGGGGGCGGGGGGAGAGTGGCGAGGGGGAGGGGGGAGAGTGGCGAGGGAAGAGGGGAGAGTGGGGAGGGGGGAGGGGTGGGGGGGAGAGTAGAGAGTGGGGGAGGGGGAGTGGGGAGGGGGGGAGGTCAATAGTGGTTGTGGATGTGAAATTCATTGCTAGAGAAGACTGTGGAGGCCAAATCAATAGAAATGTTAATGGTAGAGATAGATAGATTTGTGATTAGTGCGGATAGCAGGGGTTACAGGGATAGGTCGGCCATAATTGAATAGTGGAGTAGACTTGATGGGTCGAATGGCCTAATTTAGCTCCTATCACATGAACCTATGGACTTGTAAACTGGGAAGGATGGCAAATGAGTGCTGGGAGTCGGGGAGTAGATTGCAGGAAGGAACTGTAGATGCTGGTTTAAACCGAAGATAGACACAAAATGCAGGCATAACTCTGCGGGTCAGGCAGCATCTCTGGAGAGAAGGAATGGGTGACGTTTCTGGTCAACCCTTCTTCAGACCGATTCAGATACTGCCTGTCCCGCGCAGTTACGCCTGCATTTTGTGTGGGGAGTTGGGGTGGGACACTAAAGTTATCACTGCGTCTAGTCTGCACATTGAGACCTACCCTCAGAACACGATGACTCAGCAGCCTCAGTGCCTATGCAGGAAAACAGCAGGTTAATCAACATGACTCAGCGTATACCAGCCGTCTCTGCAGTGTCGCACGGGGCGGTGGGGGGTGATGGGATGAGAAGCCGTGGGGCTGTGGTCACAGTGGTCGGCGGGCGGTCACTGGGGACATGCGACGGGCTCGCAATATGACACCCCGACCCCGACCCCCCACCCCGACCCCGCACTCCGCCCCTGCACTCCGACCCCGCACCGCGACCCTGCACCCTGACCCTGCACCCCGACCCCGACCCTGCACTCCGACCCTGCACCCCGACCCTGCACCCTGACCCTGCACCCCGACCCCACCCCCCACCCTACCCCCCCTCCGACCTCCGACCCCGCAATCCGACCCCGCACTCCGACCCTGCACCCCGACCCCCCCCCGCACCCTGACCCCGCACCCCCCGACCCCACACTCCGACCCCCCGCACCCCGACCCCCGCACTCCGACCCCCGCAATCCGACCCTGCAATGCACTCCGACCCTGCACTCCGACCCTGCACCCCGACCCCGCACTCCGACCCCGCACTCACTCCGACCCTGCACCCTGACCCTGCACCCCCGACCCCACACTCCGACCCTGCACCCTGACCCTGCACCCCGACCCCGCACTCCGACCCCGCACTCCGACCCTGCACCCCGACCCCACACTCCGACCCTGCACCCCGACCCCGCACTCCGACCCTGCACCCCGACCCCCCCGCACTCCGACCCCGCACTCCGACCCTGCACCCCGACCCCGCACCCCGACCCTGCACCCCGACCCCACACACTCCGACCCTCCACCCCCCCGACCCCGCACTCCGACCCCGCACCCCGACCCCCGCACCCCGACCCCGCACCCCCGACCCCGCACTCCGACCCTGCACCCCGACCCCGCACTCCGACCCCCGCACTCCGACCCCGCACCCCGACCCCCCGCCCCCCCGACCCTGCACCCCGACCCCCCACACTCCGACCCTCCACCCCGACCCCGCACTCCGACCCCCCGCACCCCGACCCTGCACCCCGACCCTGCACCCCGACCCCGCACCCCGACCCCGACCCTGCACCCCGACCCTGCACCCCGACCCTGCACTCCGACCCTGCACCCCGACCCCGCACCCTGACCCTGACCCTGCACCCCGACCCCGCACCCCGACCCCCGCACCCCGACCCCGCACCCCGACCCCGACCCCGCACGCCTCCGACCCCGCACTCCGACCCCGACCCCGCACCCCGACCCCGCACCCCGACCCCCGCACCCTACCCCCCCCCCGCACCCCGACCCCGCACCCCGACCCCGCACACCCCGCACCCCGACCCCGCACCCCGACCCCGCACCCCGACCCCGCACCCCGACCCCGCACTCCGACCCCGCACCCCGACCCCGCACCCCCGACCGACCCCGCACCCCGACCCCCCGCACTCCGACCCTGCACCCGACCCCGCACCCCGACCCCGCACCCCGACCCCGCACTCCGACCCTGCACCCCGACCCCCGCACCCTGCACTCCGACCCTGCACCCCGACCCCCCCGCACCCTGCACACGACCCCGCACCCTGACCCCCTGCACCCCGCGACCCCCGCACCCCGCGACCCCGACACCCCGCACCCCGACCCCGACCCCGACCCCGCACCCCGACCCCGACCCCGCACCCCGACCCGCACCCCGACCCCGACCCCGCCCCGACCCCGACCCCGCACCCCGACCCCCGACCCCGACCCCGCACCCCGACCCCGCACCCCGACCCCGCACTCCGACCCCGCACCTCCGACCCCCCGACCCTGCACCCCGACCCCGCACCCCCGACCCCTGCACCCCGACCCCGCACCGCACCCCGACCCCGCACCCCGAACCCGCCACCCCGACCCCGCACCCGCACCCCGCACTCCGACCCCGCACCCCGACCCCGCACCCCGACCCCGCACCCCCGACCCCGCACCCCGACCCCGCACCCCGACCCCGCACTCCGACCCCCGCACCCCGACCCCGCACTCCGACCCGGCACCCGACCCCGCACCCCCCACCCTGCACCTGCACCCCGACCCTGCACTCCGACCCTGCACCCGACCCCGCACTCCGACCCTGCACCCCGACCCCGCACCCTGCACTCCGACCCTGCACCCCGACCCCCCGCACCCCCTGCACTCCGACCCCGCACTCCGACCCCGCACCCCGACCCTGCACCCCGACCCTGCACTCCGACCCTGCACCCCGACCCTGCACTCCGACCCTGCACTTGCCGTTGGGTCAAGTCACTACCGCTGGGGCAATTGCTGTGGACCAAGGTCAATGGGGCAATGATGGTGGGGGGGGGGGGGTCATTGATGATGGGGAGGGGGTGGAGTACAGATGTCACTCTCCATGGACATAAGGCTGGCAAGCCTGCAACACAATGATCACTGAGGTTGTGTGTGGCTGGGTGAGCTGATGGTGGGTGATACCACCACACCATGGATGATGCCCTCCCATGTGGGTGTGGGGGATGGTGTGAGGCCGGGTGTTCGGGTCTGGACCGGGGGGGGCATCAGCAAGGGTATCTGGATACGGGCATCTTCTCCGGACCACCTACCCGGAGATTCAAGGACCTCTCCCGCCTTCTCAGAAGGCGTCTCAGGAGACGACTCGGGTTCTGTGGCAGGAAAACACCGGTTACACCAAACCCACGGCAGGCCGGCAACCTGTGTACCCCCCCCCCCCCCCCCCCACCACACCCCCCCGAGACACACGGTGTGGAGCACGGCAGCACCCAAGGGTGCTAGTCAGTAACCTGGGGAGCACGGCAGCACCCAAGGGGAGCCAGACCGCCCCCCCCGAGGGAGTTCGACAACACCCGAGGAAGGCAGACAACAACCAAGGGGAAGCAGACAACACCCTGGGGATCCAGACGGCACCCAAGGGTGTCACTCAGCACCCAAGGGAGCCAGGCATCCACTGAGGGATCCAGCATTGTCGGGGACTGACAGCACCCTGGGGAAACAGATAGCACCCAGTGAGCCAGTCAGCACCCGGGAAAGTCAGCTAGCACCCAAGGGAGCCAGGCATCTACTGAGGGATCCAGCATTGTCAGAGGCTGACAGCACCCTGGGGAAACTACCAGACAGCACCCAAGGGAGCCAGACAGCACCCAAGGGAGCCTGGCATCAGCTGAGGGACCCAGTGTTGTTGGGAACAGACAGCATCCCATGCTATCCCACTTTCTCATCCCACCCCTACACACTAGGGGCGATTCACCGAGGGCCGATGAACCTACAAACCCGCACGTCTTTGGGATGTGGGAGGAAACGGGAGCAGGGTCACGGGGAGAACTCCACACAGACAGGCAGCACCCGCGGTCGGGATGGAAGCCGGCTGTCTGGCGAGGTGAGGCAGCAGCTCTACCCGCTGCGGCAGGGTCGGACAAGGGGGACGGCTGCAGGAGGGAGCGGGGAGAGGGGGTCGGGCTGTGGTTGCTATAGTAACCCACCGCTAAAACCAACACCTCGCTTCGTGTCACCATCGGTTTTCTCTGTCTTGACTCGCTCAATGTACACCGGAGAAACTATTGTGGTAAGATGGAGAGGTTAAACAAATCTCTACGCTGCCCTTACACATTATGTTTACACAGACGCTGCCCGGAATGTACCCAACCCTGCCCTTCATCACAATGAATGCTCTCTTAAACATCACGTCAATATTGATCCCTCCCCCCCCCCCCCCCCCCCAAGTCGCACCAACTTCTCGTTTTCACCCAACAAACAGTTAACAATGGCCTGTTTCATAGAAACATACAACATAGGTGCAGGAGGAGGCCATTAGGCCCTTCGAGCCAGCACCGCCATTGACTGTGATCATGGCTGATCGTCCACAATCAGTAACCCACCTTCTCCCCATATCCCTTGATTCAGCTACCCCTTGAGTTCTATCTCACTCTTTTATTTCATTCATCCAGTGAATTGGCCTCCATTGCCTTCTGTGGCAGAGAATTCCACAGATTCACAACTCTCTGGGTGAAAACGTTTTTCCTCATCTCAGTTTTAAATGAGTCCTCCCCTTTATTCTTAGACTGTGGCCCCTGGTTCTGGACTCCCCCAACATCTAGCGTGTCCCATCCTTTTATAATTTTATACGTTTCTATAAGATACCCTGCCATCCTTCTAAATTCCCGTGAATACAAGCCCACTCTTTCCAATCTTTCCTCATATGACACTCCCGCCATCCCAGGGATTAACCTCATGAACCTACGTTGCACTACCTCAATAGCAAGAATGTCCTTCCTCAAATTAGGAGACCAAAACTGCACACAATACTCCAGATGTGGTCTCACCAGGGCCCTGTACAAATGTAGAAGGACCTCCTTGCTCCTATACTCAAATCCTCTTGTTATGAAGGCCAACATGCCATTAGCTTTCTTCACTGCCTGCTGTACCTGCATGTTTACTTTCAGTGACTGGTGTACAAGGACACCCAGGTCTCGTTGCACTTCCCTTTTTCCTAATCTGACACCAGTGAGATAATAATCTGCCTCCTTGTTCTTGCCGCCAAAGTGGATAACCTCACATTTATCTACATTATACTGCATCTGCCACGCATCTGCCCACTCACTCAACCTGCCCAAGTCACCCTGCAACCTCCGAGCATCCTCCTCATAGTTCACACTGCCACCCAGCTTTGTGTCATTTGCAAATTTGCTAATGTTACTTGTAATCCCATCATCTAAATTATTAACCACAACCAGAGAGCAGTACTGAACTATCATCCACCTCTTTGGTGACCCTCAGACTATCCTTGATTGGACTTTGCTGGCTTTACCTTGCACTAAACGTTATTCCATTTTCATGTATCAGTACACTGTATAATGGATCAATTGTAATCTTTCCGCTGACTGGTTAGCACGCAACATAAGCTTTTCACTGTACCTCGGTGCACAATAAACTACACTGAACTGACCCGGTTGCATCATGGCCCGCTCCAACGCCCAGGAAAGAAGAAGATTGCAAAATATTGGTGGACACTGCCAGTTCTGGTCACCGGTTCTGACCTCCCCACCATCGCAGGGATCTACAGGAGTCGCTGCCTCAGAGACCCACACCACCATGGCCACGTTCTCATCTCACCACTGCCATCGGGTAGAAGGTACAGAAGGAGCCTGAAAACTGTAACATCCAGGTTCAGGAACAGCTTCTTCCCTGCAGCCATCAGGCTATTAAACATTCAACCTTTGAACTCCATCGACTTAGGGAGATTTTTTTTGACTTTGCAATATTATTGTTCTGTATTTATTTGCTTGTTTGCTTGTTTTATATATACATTGCTTGTTTCAATATGGGTTTTACAGAGTACTGTGTTTACGTATGTGTTGTGCTGCTGCAAGTAAGAATTTCAGTTCCGCCTCGGGAGGTATGACAATAAAATACTCTGGACTCTCAGCTCCCCCCTCGCTTGCCTCTCCCTCTGTGGGGGGAGAGGGATCCTCCGCTTGTCGCCTGGCTAGAAAACTAAATGATGACGTTTAACCTGTCGGGTGTGTTGGCATCGACAGGTACTGTTCTGTGTTGATCAGAACTTGCTTTTCAACACTTTCACTACGGAAGTAAAGTTCTGGTCTTGCTTGGCCTTGTGCTGGCCTTGCAGATCTGGCAAGCCTTCCATCGTGCCATCAGCCATCCTGACCCGAGTCTCACAGTGACCACCTTGGGTGCAAGTTGACCACAGTCACCAGCTGACCCCCTCCGCCACCCACCCCACTCCCCCTCCCGCACCCCTGACATGGCATCGATCACCTCTGCCCTTTACGTCCACTCCCAGTTAGACAACGTCCCGAGAACTGAGTCCATCTTGAGTTAACCACAGCTTGGTTGCCGCAGAGAAGGAGGCCATTCAGCCCATCGAGTCCACACTGATGCTTCAGAATTTAGAGATCCAGCGCAGAAACAGGCCCTTCGGCCCCACCGAGTCCGCGCCGACCAGCAAGCACCCGTACACCAGCACTATCCCACACACCAGGTACAATTTACAATTTACGGAAGCCAATTAACCTACATACCTGTACGTCTTTGGAGTGTGGGAGTAAACCGGAGCTCCCGGTGAGAACGTGCAAACTCCGTACAGACAGCACCCATAGTCAGGATCGAACCTGAGTCTCAGGCATTGCGAGGCAGCAAATCTAACACTGCACCACTCTGCCACCCATGTGTTCCAACTAGTCCTGTTCTTCATGACAATGTAGATACTGCCAGCTGGAGTTTGAATGCTACAGTGAGTCAGTCTCCTGTGGGCATTTTGCACCCCAACCTCTCGACGTGAGATGAAATATTTCCTCTTGGCTCCTTCAGGTTCGTTTGCCCTTCACCTTCGTTTAATTTTACCCTTCACCCCTCTCTATCGACTCCATCCACATCTTCCATGAACTTAAATACCTCCATTAGGTTTCCTCTCAACTTCCAAGGAGAAGGTTCCAAGGAGAGACACAACTCTCCAATCTATCCATCCCTGGAGTCATTCTGGTAAATCTCATCTGCATCCTCTCCAAACCTCATCAAGTTTTGTTTAAGAACTGGGCACAATATCCCGGTTTGGCCAAAGAATGTTTTATAAAGATTCAAGGGACTTCTGCATGGGCAGAACATGATGCGCAGTCCCTGCCTCCAGGAGAGAGACAGATGTCCGCACTGGTAAATCTACCCACTGATTCATGTAGACAATAAAGACGGACCAGAACCTTCATGAGGATCATCCATAGATTCATCGAGCACGGAAACAGACCCTTCGGCCCACCTTCCCCATGCCGACCAAGTGGGCCTATTGGGCCAGTCCCAGTTGCCTGCATTTGGCCCACATCCCATCCATCAACTCAAATGCCATGAGCATCAATGAGCAGAGTTGACCTTCTTCAAGTGTGACCATGGTGTCAGTCCATGTCACCTCATCTCTTCACCAATTATCAAAGCCTTTGAGTCCAGGAAGACCCCTGTCTTCACCTTGTCCACATTACCTCCACTGCTGTCCAGTTGAATCATGCAGTCCCATTAGGTCCCACAGAGGGGGGTGCTGCCCCGATGTTGGATTCAATGTGCAGATTGGAGTGTGCCCTGTGCTCTGTGACCTTGCAAACTCCATACAGACAGCAGGCCATTGTGAGTGAGAATGCACGGCGCCGCCTCTAGCCCATGGAGCGAAAGTGTTGAGATCTCCACACCACACTCCACACATCACAATATGTAAACCAAAACATTGTAAGTAACACCTCCCAGGACATAGAACAGTACAGTATAGGAACAGTCCCTTCCATCCATGAAGCCTGCACCGACCATGCTTGCACTTGATCACCTCGACACTATTCCCTGCCTGTCCATGTGAGATACATCCCAGACACCAATGACCAGGCAAGCAACAGAAATAAGGAAGACAACAGATAGAAACAGGAACGAGCGTAATCTTGTTATACTTTGTGATCACGCCACAGTCCTGTACAATTTGTATCAATGATCAGTCAGCGGCAGTAGGGGTGTGATTGTGGAAACTTCAGACCCCCAGAGCAGAGGATAGATGGCAGATATTATCACAGCCTCTGTAAAACCCTGTGCATCATGTCAACAACTGTAGCTTGCTGCTGCCTGATGTTGGGGGACGGAGATGTGTGAGTGAGTGAATGAGTGTGTGTGTGTGTGTGTGTCAGTGTGTGTGTGTGTCAGTGTGTGTGTCAGTGCGTGTGTGTGTGTGTGTGTGTGTCTGTGTGTGTGTGAGTGAGAGTGTGTGTGTGAGTGTGTGAGTGTGTGTATGGATGAGGGGGTGTGTGTGTGTGCGTGCGTGTGTGTGTGTGTGTGTGTGTGTGTGTGTGTTTGTGTGTGTGTGTGTGTGTGTTTGTGTGTGTGTGTGTGTGTGTGAGAGTGTGGCCAGCCAGGCCTGGGGTCCTACCATCCCTCATGCCGGCCCTCTGCTTCTCACGCAGCAGTTCCAACTCCTCCTCCTTGGCCCTCTTCTCCATCTCCATCTCCAGATGGATGTTGCGCAGAGCCTATGGTGGAAGCAGTGTTAACGAGGCTTACAGTGCCACCAGCCTCACCCCGCTCACTCCCTCTTCTCCCATCAGGCAAGATGTACACTCACACAATCCTACACACGTTAGGGACAATTTACAATTTTACCCAAGCCAATTAACCAACAAACCTGTACATATTTGGAGTGTGGGTCCCACCTGCCTTCTCCCCATAACCCCTGACACCCGTACTAATCAAAAATCTATTAATCTCTGCCTTAAAAATACCCAATGATCAGCCATCTGTGGCAATGAATTCCACAGATTCACCACCCTCTGACGAGAGAAATTCCTCCTTATCTTCTTCCTAAAGGCATATCCTTTTATTCTGAGGCTGTGACCTCTAGTCCTAGACTCTCCCACCAGTGGAAACATCCTCTCCACATCTACTCTATCCAGGCCTTTCACTATTCAGTAAGTTTCAACAAGGGCACCCCTCATCCTGCTAAACTCCAGCGAGTACAGGCCCAGCGCCGACACTTTGCCCAGTGTGACATGGAGGAACAATGACGCACCAGAAGGCTGTAGATGAACACTCACGTTAGTGATGGCGTCTCGAGCTGCCTCGTCATTCAGTAGAGTGGCTTTGTCCAAGGCCTTTTCAAAGAATGTCACTGCAGTCTGAAGATTGCTGAGTTTAACTGGAATAGTGAATGTCAGAGGCTTAGGTAAGAGATTGTAAATGATCCCCATTGCAGCATAATCAAGGACGAGTCGCACCCTTGCCTCTCCCTCTTCTCCCTTCTCCCTTCCGGCTAGAGTACACCAGCATTACCCTACACACCAGGGACAATTTACAATTTTACCAAAGCCAATTAACCTACAAACATGAATGTCTTTGGAGTGTGGGAAGAAACCGGAGCACCCGGAGGAAATCCAGTCACAGGAAGAACATGCAAACTCCACACACACAGCACCCAAGGTCAGAATCAAACCTGGGTCTCTGGTGCTGTGAGGCAGCAGCACTACCATCTGCAAGATTGTGCCGTCCTAACATTCATCCTTCCTGTGTGTGAGCTTAGTCAGTAGCTGTGACCAGCGATCCCCGCACATTAACACTATCCTACACACACTGGGGACAATTTTACATTTATACCAAGCTAATTCACCTGCAAACCTGCACGTCTTTGGAGTGTGGGAGGAAGCCGAAGATCTCAGAGAAAACCCACGCAGGTCACGGGGAGAACGTACAAACTCCGTACAGACAGCGCCCATAGTCGGGATCGAACCTGAGTCTGGAACTTGTATACGGAATGGGTTCTTCTTCTTGCGTATGGCGTGCACAGACTAAAGTTGTTGGTCAACTTGTTCTATTTGATGTTTTATTATGCACGTCGGGTTGATTGCATCAGTCGAAACAGGGCGGACCATGTTAAGGTTGCAATCTCCCACCCCACGGAACGGGTTGTAACTTGGGAAGAACTTTGGAGCACGTCCGCGCGCTGCCTACTCACATTCAGCCTGTGCCACCAGCACATTGGCATTCATTTTCCACTCTTCATCCCCGGCTTTCTCCGCTGATGCCAGGGACTTGAGCCCATAGTCCCGAGCCCCTTCGTTGTTGTCGAGCTCCAGGTAACTGCGTCCAATCTCATGAAACAGCCAAGTGCGCTCCAAGTTGGATTTGGCGAGAGGCTCCTTCTCTATCCAACTGTGTAAAACCAATGATAAAGTCGAATTTTGGTTAAAAATATATTAAATTGGCTTCTGGGCTAGCTTACAGCTTATATTTAGTCTCAAATTAGGCTTGCCTCAGGTTGCGGTGTGTTGAGATAATAAATACTATAACATTTTCTCCCAAGTGACAAGCAGAGAAGGAGCTAGAGTGATCTCTTTGATGTAAGATGTCGTAAGCCAAGTGTCCTATGTTTATGAGGGAGGAGGTGACAAGAGAGGAGAAGCTAGACAGATCTAAGGGATTGTGACAAAATGCCTTTGATGTGATGCATTCTGTATAAACTTATATTTTTCTGTACCTCTAACCATGTCTAGAATGTGCTAAGGTGACAAAGAAACACTATATAATGAGCTGTAATTCTGTTGTTCAGAGAAGTGGACTGAGGACAGTGAAGTGTCTACATTGGTCACTTGACTGGAGTTCTCTCTCCCTTCCATCGGCCGATAACAAGTAAAGTTTTTAACTGGTCTACCAAACAGTTTGTGTGTTGTCTGTTTATTAAGAAGCAAACCTGTTTAGTTGTTATGAAAGTAACTTTTTCACCAAGACAACCAAATGTAAATTGAAACTGCCGAGGAAAAGGGAATTCTTAAAAGTCACCATTAAAATAATGTGAAAAATAAACAGAAAATGCTGAAAGCACTCGACAGGCCCGGCAGCATCTGTGGAAAGAGAAACAGGAGTCAATGTTTGAGGCTGAAGACCCTTCAGCAGGTTGGAAACGAGAGGGGACTAGTTCCAAATTAGAAGTGTACCACCTGTATCATTTCCTCTTTCCACAGATCCTGCCTGACCTGCTGAGTGTTTCCAACATTTTTGTCAGATTTCCAGCATCTGCAGTATTTTGGTTGTCATGTGAAAATTAGCATTTGATGGAATGGGTAACCCGACCTGTGACATGCCCAGTGGGACCTTGGACCTAATGGGATTTCTTCAGCGTTCACAAATCTATTGACCTCAGTCTGGAAAGTGACAAAGGCACTCATGGCCTTCTGACATCCAGTGACCAGAGATTCAGTCTCCTCTGACCAGACAAATCTCTCTTTACCTCAACCCTGTATGGCTGGTCATAATGGATAGGAGTAGAATTAGGCCATTCGGCCCATCAAGTCTACTCCGCCTTTCAATCCTGGCTGATCTATCTCTCCCTCCTAACCCCATTCGCCTGCCTTCTCCCCATAACCCCTGATGCCCGAATCTATCTATCTCTGCCTTAAAAATGCAACAACTACTTGGCCTCCACAGCTGTCTGTGGCAGTGAATTCCACAGATTCACCGCCCTCTGACTGAAGACATTCCTCATCTCCTTCCTAAAGGAACGTCCAATAATTCTGAGGCTGTGACCTCTGGTCCTGGACTCTCCCACTAGTGGATACTTCCTCTCCACATCCACTCTATCCATTTGTAAACTGTCGACACTGTGTAGTCAAAGGGGGAGGGGGAGGGGGGGGGAAAGTTTCAACAGCCATGCCTTATACTTACACCTCTGCGGCCTTTTCAAACTGGCCAGTCCTGGCGTAGATCCTGCCAATGTTGTCCAGGGCTCGTGATTTTCCGAGTTTGCTATCACTGTTTGCAGTTTAAAAGAGATTGTGAGGCGAGGTTGTCGATATCATTCTACAGTTAGTTCTCTGCGCACGTTGGTTGCATGGGTGGGGGGTCCCCCCACCTTCGAGCTGTCGCCCTGCCACGAGACCGCGAGGGGCATTGGGGCAGGGTCCCTGCACTCCGCTCACCTGCTCGCTGTAGCCACAGTGTCCCTGGGCAGCGGCAACAACTATCTTGCCTTGACGTCGCACAGCACGGCAATAGAAGGTTCCCACTCACCCCACTGGTGGTCAGTCAGACAACACTGACCATGAGGCCGGGGCTCCAGGGCTTGCAGCTCGCACTGCATGGTCATGAGGTTGGTGACTCGTGAGATGCCGGGGTCAAATTGCCTTGGTACAGCGATATTCTTTGTTTTACATGTTTTGCATATATTCAAAGAGTCGCCACGTAATGGGGCAGAAGCATTCATAGAAAATAGGTGCAGGAGGAGGCCATTCGGCACTTCAAGCCAGCACCGCCATTCATTGTGATCATGGCTGATCGTCCCCAATCAATAACCCGTGCCTGCCTTCTCCCCATATCCCTTGGCTGAAGAAGGGTCTGAAGAAAGGTTTCGGCCCGAAACGTCGCCTATTTTCGTCGCTCCATAGATGCTGCTGCACCCGCTGAGTTTCTCCAGCAATTTTGTGTCCCTTGACTACACTAGCCCCTAGAGCTCTATCTAACTCTCTCTTAAATCCATCCAGTGACTTGGCCTCCACTGCCCTCTGTGGCAGGGAATTCCATAAATTCACAACTCTCTGGATGAAAACGTTTTTTCTCACCAAAGTCTTAAATGACCTCCCCTTTATTCTAAGACTGTGGCCCCTGGTTCTGGACTCGCCCAAACATTGGGAACATTTTTCCTGCATCTAGCTTGTCCAGTCCTTTTATAATTTTTATGTTTCTATAAGATCCCCCCCCCTCATCCTTCTAAACTCCAGTGAACAGTCCCGAATTCAAAACAGTCCGGATGCTCCCTCTCCCCACACTGGCTCTCTTTATGTTCTCAGTGGAACCCCAAGCTTGTCCTCGGCTCTGCCCCCCACCATCACGTCGGCCCCCTCTTTGCCCACAGCCCGGCCCCAGCCACTACCGCGGGTCACTCACTACTTCCTGGAGATGTGCAGGTCCTTCTCGTAGCTCTTCAGGGCCCCTTCCACGTCGTCCAGCTCCACATGGGCATTGCCGATGGTGCTGTAGAGGTGGGCGAGGAACTCCATCTTGTTGGGGACCTCTCTCTCCGACCACCCTCTCAACGTGGTCACCAGCTCCAGCGCCATCGTCTTGCACTCCTCCGCCAGCCCGTCAGCAAACACTGAGCGTGGGATGGGAACATGCGGTGAGTCCCGGCTCGTGGTAGCTGCTCATTCTCAACCCCCGTCCTTGCCTGATGTAGCCTTCCATCATAGAAGCAGCCAGCATCATCAGAGACCCACACCACCCCTGGCCACGCTCTCATCTCACTCTGACTATCGGGAAGGAGGTACAGGAGTCCCTGTGAGACGTGGCCCCCCCCCAAATGGCACCGGGAACCCAACGGGAGAGGGAAGTCGCCGGGCCCGGACCCTGCTTGTCTGGTGAGGAGGGGGAGGGCCGGAGGGCCGGTGAGCAGACCGGCTGCAGGAGGGAGTGCACGACCTCGATGGTGGAGTGGCCTGCTGGATGCCCTGCAGCAGCCTGGGGCTGGGCTGGACCGGGCACCGCTCCAACAGGCCGAGCACGTGGACCGGACGTGGCCTACAGCGGTGGACGACACCACGGCTAGCTTGACCAGGCCGACCCTGCAACATCGCCATGACAACGGGCCTTCACGGTCAGGTCAAGAACTCTACACCTAAAACAACTGATGCCAAAGCTGGTTCTATATACGGCCACAGATACTATTCCCATGCACGTATACTGTATCTATGACGTGCTTATGGACAGTGACACTTGTATTGAGCTGTGCACAAAAATACATTTCACTGGACCTCGGTACACGCAACAATAAAATACTGTGGAAAGCCGTGACCAACTGGTTCACGAACAGCTTCTTCCCAACAACCATCAGGCTCTTGAACACAACACAACACAACACCAACCTCAATTTCTTGGTTTCTTGGTTTCTTGGTCCTCCAAAATATTCCAAATGGAATTTAAACTGGAGGTGGTGGAGGGAGGGACTTAAGCCAGAAAGGGTTTTTGGGAAGATAGAGCTACCTTGAATTTAGTTGCATCTGGTTGAGTAACTATGGTAGGGTGAATGTTATCAATAGTGAACAATAGATTGTCTTTGGCTGCTCTAATGAGTTTGGGGTTTGCACTAGTATCAGGGTTATTAATTTATTGATTTTTTAAAAAATAACATATTATCTGTGTGGGACTGTGTTTACAGGCCTGTTATGCTGCTGCAAGTAAGAATGGGCTTGTACGCTCTGGAGTGTAGAAGGATGAGAGGGCATCTCATTGAAACATATAAGATTGTTAAGAGCTTGGACACGCTAGACGCAGGAAACATGTTCCCGATGTTGGGGGAGTCCAGAACCAAGGGCCACAGTTTAAGAATAAGGAGTAAGCCATTTTTAAGCCATTTAGAACGGAGATTGGCGAGGGAGTTAACACTTGTTTCTGGACAGAGCAGGTACGGGATACTGAGTTGGATGATCAGCCATGTTCATATTGAATGGCGGTGCAGGCTCGAAGGGCCGAATGGCCTACTCCTGCACCTAATTTCTATGTTTCTATGTTTCTATTTAAAACGGAGACGAGGAAAAACTTTTTCTCACAGAGAGTGATGAGTCTGTGGAATTCTGTCTCAGAGGGCGGTGGAGGCAGGTTCTCTGGATGCTTTCAAGAGAGATCTATATAGGACTCTTAAAAATAGCGGAGTCAGGGGATATGGGGAGAAGGCAGGAACGGGGTACTGATTGTGGATGATCAGCCATAATTACATTGAATAGCGGTGCTGGCTCGAAGGGCCAAATGGCCTACTCCTGCACCTATTGTCTATTGTCTATTGAGATGTTATGGTGACCAAAGGGGTGTTGGCCCTGGATGACTGGTCAGATGTAGTATAGTCCAGGGTGCTTCAGTTTGGGGATGGTGCCGTTGACCCTAACCCACCCTTGACCGGGTCATCCCACTCGGCCTCACGTACAGACATCGATATCCAGCATTCGCTTGAGGATGAAGACTGTTTCCTCGGTCTCCCGGTTGCTTTTCCAGCTGTGTTCCTTCAGCCTCTGCTCGCGCTCTCTGGCGAAGATGGGCTTCTGCTGCCTCCAGAACTCGGTGCGCGTGTCGAGGAAGGAGATCCCGCTCATTATCATGTCCTGGATCGTTCCTCCGGAATCCGTGTTTGTCCTCACCAGCTCTGGATTCGGCACACAAATGGGAAAAATGGGAGAGAGCTCGCAACTTGCAACCTGCTCCATCCAACAAGGTGCCATTAAAAAGCCCCACAAGGCCCCACAACTGCACAAGAACATGCCTGGACAGAGTGGACGTGGAGAGGACGTGTCCACTGGTGGGAGAGTCTAGGACCAGAGGCCGTAGCCACAGAATAAAAGGACGTACCTTTAGAATGGAGATGAGGGGGAATTGTTTTAGTCAGAGGGGTGGTGAATCTGTGGAATTCATTGCCACAGACGGCTGTGGAGGTCGTCAATGGGTATTTTTAAACTGGAGGTTGACAGATTCTTGATTAGTGCGGGTGTCAGGGTATATGGGGAGAATGCCGGAGAATGGGGTTAGGAGGGAGAGATAGATCGGACACGATTGAATGGTGGAGTAGACTTGATGGGCCGAATGGCCTAATTCTGCTCCTGGAACTTATGAGCGTGTGTAAGGAGTGAGCCAGTGTTACACAGCACAATACTGTGACACAGATGGGAAGGAGTGGGGGGGGAGTAGGTGGGGGGGTGGGGGGGGGAGGATTAAATTTAGCTCGGCACTTGTGGGAACCCTGAGAATCAACTGTATTGTGAATGTTGGGGCAGAAAATCAGCACCTTCTAACACCAGCAGAAAGAAGGAACTGCAGATGCTGACTTACAAAAGAGGACACAAAGTGCTGGAGTAACTCAACGGGTTCAGTTTAGTTTATTGTCACGTGTACCGAGGTACAGTGAGCAGGTCAGGCAGCATCTCCGGAGAACACGGATGGGCGATGTTTCGGGACGGGACCCTTCCGAAACGTGTCCTATCTATGTTTTCCAGAGATGCTGCCTGCACACTGAGTTACTCCAGACCTTCCAACACCACCTTGTTAGTGCTTGGGGGATTTTAATGGTGGAGAGAAACAAGACGATTGTGACTCTCCCTCGTACTTTGAGGATGCCTTTACCTGCTACCTTCCTGAATTGTATGGAGAGGTGACTGCTGTGGGGTTCTCTCGTTCTGCAGTGTCCCTACCTGCCCTGCCCCGGCTACACACAGAGTTTACCAAGTGATCAATCAACAACAACTGTGTTTAAGTAGGGGAAAGATTTAACAACAGGGAAATTGTTCTTATACAAGGGTGTAGAGGACATGACTTCAAATTAAGGGAGGGGGGGTAAAAGGGGGACTTCACTCAGAGAGTGGTGGGAACCTCAGTGGAAAGGCAGGTTCATTGGTATCTTGGATAGGCCAATGGATGGAAGGGAATAGGTGTATGTACGATGCAGGCACGAGCTGTAACTGTTATATGGCCATATGGTATATAGTAGAACGAGCTGCCAGAAAGTAGTTCCTTAAAAAACATTTGGATAGTTACATGGATAGTAAATGTTTAGAGTAATATAGGCCAAACACAGGCAGGTGGGACTAGTGTAGATGGGGCATGTTGGGCGGCATGGGCAAGTTGGGCCGAAGGGCCTGTTTTCGTTCTATATGACCATGCGGCTCTATGGCAGGGGTCGGCAACCTACGGCCCCCGGGCCGAATGCGGCCCGTAATCTGAAATCATCCGGCCTGCGGGTGGAATTCTCCCCCTGTAATCCTCTGGCCCGCCGAGCGGCGAGCTCTGTCCGTACCGCATCCTGCGCAAAGCCGCCGGCACGGCCCCGCACCTTCTGTCAACACGTTCAATAAAGAACTGAAGATGCTGGAAAAATCAAAGGTAGAGAAACTCTGCGGGTGAGACATACAAGGATTGTGTGATGCTGCCTCACCCACAGAGCTCCTCCAGCATTTTTGTCTACCTTCTGTGAACACGTGATTTGATGCCTGCCATCTGGGGCGGGACGGGGGCGGGATAGATGTGGCCTGCCATTCGCTCACACACGTGTGTCCCGTGCCCCAGTGCGGAACAAGGTTGCCCACCCCAGCTCTGCGACTGTGAGGGGCCGCAGCCTACCCTTGTCCTGCAGCAGTTTCTCCAGGTATTCCTTGTCTCCGTACAGCTCCCCCAGCAGCACTTTCACCGTCTTGTTGGTCTTGGGTTCCTCCTGCTCCTGCTTCTTTTGCTGCTGCTGCTTCAGGTTTAGTTTCTGGCGCCGCAGTTGAGATTTGGTTTTTGGGACCGGTTTCTTTGTGAGAAATAGAAAGGGAGAGAAGAATAAGGAGTACGCCATTTGGAACGCAGACGAGGAAACACTTTTTCTCACAGAGAGTGGTGAGTCTGTGGAATTCTCTGCATCAGAGGGCGGTGGGGGCAGGTTCTCTGGATGCTTTCAAGAGAGAGCTAGATAGGGCTCTTAAAGATAGCGGAGTCAGGGGATATGGGGAGAAGGCAGGAACGGGGTACTGGTTGGGGATGATCAGCCATGATCACATTGAATGGCGGTGCTGGCTCGAAGGGCCGAATGGCCTACTCCTGCACCTATTGTCTATTGCCTTTAAGAGTTTAGTTCAGTTCAATTTAATGTCAGGTGCATCGAAGTACAGTGAGAAGCTTTTGTCGGTCAGATCAGTTGCAGGGATAAGAGAGACTGAGCATGGCCTTGCACATGAGACAAATACTCTCCACTTCCCTCCCCTACCCCCTCATCTCCACCTTACACCTCACCGTACGTGCTGCATCATTGTTCTATCGGAGACATATGACAATAAAACACTCTTGATTCTTGGTAGATACAACTCTTGATTCAAGGTAGACACTAAATGCTGGAGTAACTCAGCGGGTGAGGCAGCCTCTATGGAGAGAAGGACTTGGCCACCCTTCCTGAACCAGGGGCCACAGTTTAAGAATAATGGGTAAGCCATTTAGAACGGTGATGAGGAAACACTTTTTCATACCGAGGGTTGTGAATCTGTGCAATTCTCTGCCTCAGAAGGCATGTGGAGGCCAATTCGCTGGATGCTTTCAAGAGAGAGTTAGATAGAGCTCTTAAAGACAATGGACAATAGGTGCAGGCCATTCGGCCCTTTGAGCCAGCATCGCCATACAATGTAATCATCCCCAATCAGTACCCCGTTCCCGCCTTCTCCCCATATCCCGACTCCGTTATCTGTAAGAGCCCTATCTAGCTCTCTCTTGAGAAAGTATCCAGAGAACCAGCCTCCAACGCCACCTCTGAGGCAGAGGATTCCACAGACTCACAACTCTCTGTGTGAAAAAGAGTTTCCTCATCTCCGTTCTAAATGGCTTTAATAAGATAACGGAGTCGGGGGATATGGGGAGAAGGCAGGAACGGGGTACTGATTGGGGATGATCAGCCATGATCACTGTGAATGGCGGTGCTGGCTCGAAGGGCCGAATGGCCTACACCTGCACCTATTGTCTATAACGTGTTCAACTCTGTGAAGCTTTGATTCAGCAACTCACCTCCTCCCGTCTGTAAAAGAAGGACAGGTCACCTTTAGTTTCCAGCCTGACTGAGGAAGGGCCTGTGTGAACAATCATTAAATGAGTTAGTGTCCTCACCTTGTGAGCAACTACACAAGTCATAAGATCATAAGTGTGTAGGAAAGAACTGAAGATGCTGGTTTAAATCGAAGGTAGACACAAAATGCTGGAGTAACTCAGCGGGACAGAAGAAGGGTCTTGACCCGAAACGTCACCCATTCCTTCTCTCCAGAGATGCTGCCTGTCCCGCTGAGTTACTCCAGCATTTTGTGTCTACCATAGGATCATTCAAGAGAGGCTTTCAAGAGAGAGCTAGATAGGGCTCTTAAAAATAGCGGAGTCAGGGGATATGGGGAGAAGGCAGGAACGGGGTACTGATTGGGGATGATCAGCCATGATCACATTGAATGGTGGTGCTGGCTCGAAGGGCCAAATGGCCTACTCCTGCAGCTATTGTCTATTGTCTATCGTAAGTGATAGGAGTCGAATTAGGCCATTCAGCCCATCGTCTACTTCGCCATTCAATCATGGCTGATCTACAGGTATCTCCCCCTCCTAATCCCATTCTCCTGCCTTCTCCCCATAACCCCTGACACCCCGTACTAATCAAGAATCTATCTATCTCTGCCTTAAATATATCCACTGCCTTGGCCTCCACAGCCTTGCGTGGCAAAGAATTCCACAGATTCACCAACAGGAAGTCAGGAAACGATGCTAAGCAGATCCCGTCTGGTTTGTTGATTTTAATCTCCTACACCCAGGCAAACAGAGTAAACATAAATGCAACCCATTGTTCATTATACCGCCATGAGTTTACTCCTGCTGTCTGTCTGGCTAGTTGAGTTGAGTTTATTGTCACGTGTACCGAGGTACAGTGAAGCTTTTGCAGTCACAGTCATGCTTTGGACATAGGGACAGGTGTACGGACAGGAGTGGTTTAGAGGACTATGGGCCAAATGCAAGCGAATGGAACTTGTCCAGTATGCTAAATTGGTTAGCATGGGCAAGGTGGGCTGAAGGGCCAGTTTAGTTCTCTGCGAGAGATGCACGACTATGACTTTAGAAGAAACACTTTGATCTTCAGCTGCCCAGATTCTCATTTCATCCACCAAACTTTGATCAACCTTCCAATAGACAATAGAGAGGGAGAGGGAGAGGGAGAGGGGGGGGGAGGGAGAGGGAGAGGGAGAGAGGGAGAGAGGGAGAGTGTACTCTTGTATCAACACATGTACTCACTCCCCACGGAGTTGTCGATGGCCTCCCGGGCCTTCTGGATTCCAGTGGCGGAACCAGCCGGAAGGTCATTCCTCGCATTGATCATCCGGACGGAGCTTCGCTTCTGGCCTCAGAAGATGAATAGAAAAGGTCAACGCAAGGTTCAAACTCACCAGGATTTCGCATACAGGTAACTTCAGCTTTCGGTAAAACACCCTATAAAGACGGGATTTGCAGAACATTTGTGACAATCCGTAGGGAATTTTGTGTAAAATCAGACGCCGAAAGATTGAAAAGTCATACTTTTTCTTTTAAAATTTGCCCATAGTTTTAGTAGGCATTGAGCATAGGATTTGCAATAATAGAACTGTAAATATATAAATATTTATTGCAATAGATTTATATAGATTTTAATATAAAGACAGGATTTGCAGAACATTTGTGACAATCCGTGGGGAATTTTGTGTTATTTAAACGATTTCTGGCGTTGAACGATAACAGAGGGGACCGCTTTGATGTGGGTCATGATGGAAGCAAACACGAGACATTGTCAGATAGGAGGTTGGGGGTGGGAGCAGATGCCTGGGGTTTAAAACGCAGGCGAAGATGGAGATAACTGAAAGGGGGGTCTTGGGAGTAACGGGGGGTCTGGAGAAAGGAATGGGTGATGGCTAGTGCGAAGAAGCTGCCAGCATCTTCTGGAGAAAACGCAGCGGGGACGCATTGGGTGAAAGGAATGGGTGATGTTTCGGGTGGAGACCCTTCTTCAATCTGAGAGTCAGGGGAAAGGGAAATGAGAGATATAGAACAAATGAATGAAAGATATGCAAAAAATGTAAGGATGATAACGGAAAGAGGCCGTTGTTAACTGTTTGCTGGGTGAGAACGAGAAGCTGGTGTGACTTGACACACTGAACTGTTATTTCCTGTTCTGTATTATGTTTTGACTCGGTAAGTCCGTTTGTGTCTATGGGAGTTGTGCTGTTTGGGGGTGGGGGGTGGGGGGGGGGGGGGGTGGGTGGGGGGTGGTGTGGGGGGGGGGGGGGGGTGAGGGGGGGGGTGAGTGTTTGGGGGGGGGGGGGGTGGGGGGGGTGTGGGGGGGGGGGTGGTGGGGGTGGGGGGGGGGGGGGTGGGGGGGGGTGTGTGGGGGGGGGGGGGAGTGGGGGGGGGGGGGTGGGGGGGGGGGGGGGTGGTGGGGGGGGGGGGGGGGGGGGGGGGGGGGGGGGGGGGGGGGGGGGGGGGGGGGGGGGGGGGGGGGGGGGGGGGGGGGGGGGGGGGGGGGGGGGTGGGGGGGGGGGGGGGGGGGGGGGGGGGGGGGGTGTGGGGGGGGGGGGGGGGGGGGGGGGGGGTGGGAGCCAGGGGGGGGAGCGACAGGGGGGGGGGGGGGGGGGGGGGGGGGGGGGGGGGGGGGGGGGGGGGGGGGGGGGGTGGGGGAGGGGGGGGGAGGAGCGGGGGGGCAGGGGTGGGGGAGGGTTACTTGGGCGGTGAGGTTCAATCAGGGGGATTCATCAGTGGTGGGTCTTTGCCGTTAGACCACGGGCTGAAGGCGGTGGCTAAAGCGAAATATGCGGTGCTGTTTGCCCAATTTCCATGGATTTAGCCAGCCACTCGGTCTGACAATAGAGGGGGCCAAGGGCAGAATCGCCAGTGTGGGAACAGGACGGGGAATTAAAGTGTTTAGTAACCGGGAGATCAGGTTGGTCCAAGTGGACAGAGCGAAGGCGTTCAGTGAAACGATCGCCCAGTCTACGTGAGTGGTTAGATTCTGCGTTGCACTGCCTTAGAGGGCGGTTCACAATAGATCACAGTCATTACGCCAACATGACCGGCACAGTGACGCAGTTGTAGAGGTGCTGCCTCACAGCGCCAGAGGCCCGGGTTCCACCCTGACTATGGTTGCTGTCTGTATGGAGTTTGTACGCTCTCCCTGTGACCGTGTGGGTTTTCTACGGAATCCCTAATTTCCTCCTACACTCCAAAGGTTGTGGGTTAATGGCTTGGGTATAACGTGCAATTGCAAAATTGGAGGTCCCCAGTGTGTGGTAGGACAACGCTCCCAGTGTGCAGGCATCGCTGGATTGGCGCTGGACTCAGTCTACTCTCTAAACTAACTACACAAAAATTAAAAAAACAAGGCTTTCGGGAGTAGGGAAGCCCGGGCTTCAGTGATTGAAAGTAAAAACCTGTCAGGTTAGGAGGTTAATTGTGGTTCTTTCGGGTGGAGTTGGCCCACACCATCCGAAGGGATTTATTGAAGTCGCTTTGCCTTTGCCTCAAAATGGCAGCCAGCATCATCAGAGACCCACACCATCCTGGCCACACACTCATTTCCCCACTGCCAGTGGGAAGAAGGTACAGGAGTGAAAACTGTAACATCCAGGTTCAGGACCAGTTTCTTCCCCACAGCCATCAGGCTATTAAACACAACATCAAACAAACTCTTACTATTGCTCTTTATCTGTTTATTTATTGTGTATATATATGGTCTCTGGCCTATAGACACACTGAACTTTTATCTCCTGTTCTGTATTATGTTTACATATTCTGTTGTGCTGCAGCAAGCAAGAATTTAATTGTCCTATCTGGGACACATGACAATAAAACTCTCTTGACTCTTGAGTCTTGTGTCTAGAGAATGATTTAAATCCCGAATGGATGAGAGGACTGGCCAATTTGCCTTCCCTTGGGCTAATTGTTGGAGTAAGCTGTTGAATAGCCAAATCAGATTGTAAACTGGACCAAAACTCCCTAATGGACTTTGTATTAAAGTGTGGCTGAGAAAGGATTACAGTTTGAGGTGAGATATTTGGTCTTGCCAGAGTAACAGTTTGTGTGTCTCAGGATTCTCAGACTGAATGTATGTTGGAGATTTGGAGAGTAATGAGCTAAGGTTATGTAAGGAAACATAGAATTAGAAAATAGGTGCAGGAGTAGGCCATTCAGCCCTTCGAGCCTGCACTGCCATTCAATATGATCATGGCTGATCATCCAACTCAGTACCTGTACCTGCCTTCTCTCCATGCCCCCTGAACCCTTTAGCCACAAGGGCCACATCTAACCCTCTTAAATATAGCCAATGAACTGACCTCAATTACCTTCTGTGGCAGAGAATTCCAGAGATTCACCACTCTCTGTGTGAAAAATGTTTTCCTCATCTCGGTCCTAAAAGATTTCCCCCTTATCCTTAAACTGTGATCCCTTGTTCTGGACTTCCCCAACATCGGGAACAATCTTCCTGCATCTAGCCTGTCCAACCCCTTAAAAATTTTGTAACTTTCTATAAGATCTCCCCTCAATCTTCTAAATTCTAGCGAGTACAAGCCAAGTCTATCCAGTCTTTCTTCATATGAAAGTCCTGACATCCCAAGAATCAGTCTGGTGAACCTTCTCTGTACTCCCTCTATGGCAAGAATGTCTTTCCTCAGATTAGGATACCAAAACTGTACGCAATTCTCCATGTGTGGTCTCACCAAGACCCTGTACAACTGCAGTAGAACCTCCCTGCTCCTATACTCAAATCATTTTGCTATGAATGCTAACATACCATTCACTTTCTTCACTGCCTGCTGCACCTGCATGCCTACTTTTAATGACTGGTGTACCATGACACCCAGGTCTCGTTGCATCCCCCCTTTTCCTAATCGGCCACCATTCAGGTAACAGTCTACTTTCCTGTTTTTGCCACCAAAGTGGATAACCTCACCTTTACCCACATTATACTGCATCTGCCATGCATTTTCCCACTTACCCAGCCTATCCAAGTCACCTTGCAGCCTCCTAGCATCCTGTGTTTCCTCACAGCTAACACTGCCCCCCCAGCTTGGTGTCATCCGCTAACTTGGAGATGTTGCATTCAATTCCCTCGTCCATATCATTAATATATATTTTAAATAGCTGGGGTCCCAGCACTGAGCCTTGCGGTACCCCACTAGTCACTGCCTGCGATTGTGAAAAGGACCCGTTTTACTCCTACTCTTTGCTTCCTGTCTGCCAGCCAGTTCTCTATCCACATCAATACTGAACTCCCAATACCATGTGCTTTAAGTTTGTATACTAATCTCTTATGTGGGACCTTGTCGAAAGCCTTCTGAAAGTCCAGATATAACACATCCACTGGTTCTCCCTTATCCACTCTACTAGTTACATCGAAAAATTCTATAAGATTCCTCAGACATGATTTACCTTTCATAAATCCATGCTGACTTTGTCCAATGATTTCACCACTTTTCAAATGTGCTGCTTCCCTTCAAGCCAGCACCAACATTCAATATGATCATGGCTGATCATCCATAATCAGTACCCCATTCCTGCCTTCTCCCCACGGGGAGAATGTTAGCTTGATTACGTGAGCCCTAAGAGCTAAATCTAACTCTCTCTTGAGATCATTCAGTGAATTGGACTTTGACCAGTCAATGATACCGACCATCAACAATCACCTGGCCTGGATCTTCTGCACAGTGACTACCATCTATCTACCTCATTGGAGACCCTCGGACTATCTCTGATCAGACTTTGCTGGCTTTACCTTGCACTAAATGTTATTCCCTTATCCTGTATCTATACACTGTAAATGGCCCGGTTGTAATCATGTATTGTCTTTCCGCTGACTGGTTAGCATGCAACAAAAGCTTTTCACTATACCTCGTTACAGGTGACAATAAACTAAACAGAACTGAGAATTTAGACCTTAGAGATACAGCGCAGAACAGACCCATCGTCCCATCAAGTCCGCGCCAAATAGCGATCACCCCATACAATAGTTCTATCCTATACACTAGGGACAATGGGTGGAAGATTGCAACCTTCACGTGGTCCGCCCTGTTTCGACTAATGCAATCAATTCGACATGCACAAACGGAAGATCAAATAGAACAAGTTATCCTACAACTTTAGGCTGTGCACGCCACACAAAAGAAGACTAGGGACAATTTATGATTTTTACCGAAGCCAATTAACCTACAAACCTGCACGTCTTTGGAGTGTGGGAGGAAACCGGAGCAGCTGGAAAAAAACCCACGCTGTCACAGGAAGAAGGTACAAACTCCGTACAGACAGCACCCATAGTCAGGATTGAACCCTGGACTCTGGCGCTGTAAAGCAGCAACTCTACTGCTTTGTCGCCCAGAGGGAAACGTAAAGATAGAATACATCCAGTGATTGAGTGGTCCGACCACAGTTACCCTGTAGAAGTCCTTACGCCCCATCTGGGAGGCCTCAGCATCTTGGAGAGCAGCGGTGGTGTTCCCCATTATCAGGTGACATCGTGAGCGAGCAACTAGACAGTTCTTGTTCCTGGATTCTTGCTGAAGAGCCTGCAATGAAAATGTCAACACATTTCACCCGGCCCACTGCATAATGAGATTTGTTTTTCTTTAAATAGGACGAGGGATGAATGAAGATAAACACAAAATGCTGAAGTAACTCAGCGGGACAGGCAGCATCTCTGGAGAGAAGGAATGGTGACGTTTCGAGTCGGGACCCTTTTTCAGGCTCAACAATGGACGAGTCTGAATGAGGGATAACTGTTTTGGAGAAAGGTTTAAGAAAGAACTGCAGATGCTGGAAAAATCGAAGGTAGACAAAAATGCTGGAGAAACTCAGTGGGTGAGGCGACATCTATGGAGCGAAGGAATAGGTGACGTTTCGGGTCGAGACCCTTCAGAGAAGGGGATAATTTTCATGCCAAACACGGGTCCGGTACAGCTCCCTCTACATTAGCCCAGTACACACCCCATGTACAGATGTAGGAGATAGCCCAAAGTGTTGGAGTAACTCAGCGGGTCAGGCAGCATCTCTGGAGAAAAAAGATAGGGGACCTTTCCGGTCTGGACCTTTCTTGAGATGGTTCAGACCCTTCTTCAAGGAACTTATTAGAAACTTACAAAATTCTTAAGGGGTTGGACAGGCTAGATGCAGGAAGATTATTCCCGATGTTGGGGAAGTCCAGAACTAGGGGTCACAGGATAAGAGGGAAGTCTTTTAGGACCGAGATGAGAAAATCATTTTTTTACACAGAGAGTGGTGAATCTGTGGAATTCTCTGCCACAGAAGGTAGTTGAGGCCAGTTCATTGGCTATATTTATCTCAGATTCAATTTTAATTGTCATTGTCAGTGTACAGTACAGAGACAACGAAATGCATTTAGACAACGAAATGGAAGTTTGAGTTAGATGTGGCCCTTGTGGCTAAAGGGATCAGGGGGTATGGAGAGAAGGCAGGGATGGGATACTGAGTTGGATGATCAGCCATGATCATATTGAATGGTGGTGCAGGCTCGAAGGGCCGAATGGCCTACTCCTGCACCTATTTTCTATGTTTCTATGAAGGGATTTGAGAGACAGATAGAAAGGGAGCGAAGAACTGTTTCTTCTTTAAGTATCTGTCAATGATTCCTCTTGATGTTGATGTTGATGTACATCTTCATTAAAATCATAAAGCAGGGAAACAAGTCCTTCAGCCCAACTGATCCATTCCGACTAAGATGCCCCATCAACTCTAGTCCCATTTGCTCATATTTGGCCCATGCGCCTCTCAACCCTTCCTCTCTGTGTACGCGTCCAAGTGTCTTGTACTGAACCTGTTTCTGTTGTCCTGCCATCTAATAACAGTAATAATTACAATGATGATTACAAACTCAAGCTGGAAGACCATAGTTGCTGAATGAGAGTATATTCCTCGACTGACTGTCCCTTCACACATTGGATTTCCCCAGCCTCTGCTGGCCGGGGAAGAAATTATGGGGAAGATAGACACAAAAAGCTGGAGTAACTCAGTGGGTCAGGCAGCATTTCTGGACAAAAGGAATAGGTGATGTTTCGGTTCGAGACATAGAAAACATAGATCATACAAAAATAGGTGCAGGAGTAGGCCATTCGCCCCTTCGAGCCAGCACCGCTCGAATTGTATTCACTGGAATTTAGAAGGATGAGAGGTTATTGGACAGGCTAGATGCAGGAAAAATGTTCCCGATGTTGGGGGAGTCACAGTTTAAGAATAAGGGGTAGGCCATTTAGACCAAAGATCCTATAGCTCCGCTATAAGATCTTTGATTTAGACTGAGATGAGAAAAAACATCTCCACCCAGAGAGTTGACACAAAAGGCAGTGGAGGCCAATTCACTGGATGTTTTCAAGGGAGAGTTAGATTTAGCTCTCAGTGCTAACGGAATCAAGGAATATGGAGAGAAAGCAGGAACTGGTCACTGATTTTAGATGATCAGCCATGATCGTATTGAATGGCGGTGCTGGCTTGAAGGGCTGAATGGCCCACTCCTGCACCTATTTTTCTATGTCACCCATTCCTTCTCTCTAGAGATGCTGCCTGTCCCGCTGCGTTACTCCCGCTTTTCGTATCTATCTTCGGTGTAAACCTCTGGGACTGATCTGGACGATGAGAAGCGGCTGGTCGGGGCCACACGGGTGAGATGTACTAGCACGGGGTGAATGCCTGCCTGCATTCCGGGCGGGGAGGTGCACACTTACATGGGTATAGCTCTGGATGGCTTTCTCGTACTCGCCCCGCATGTAAAGCCGGTCTCCCTCCGACTTGTAGGTCAGGTAAGAGCACACAGGGCCGGCCAGAATCTCTTCTTCATCGTCAGCCATGATCCCGGCACCGCTCTCCCCGCTCCTCCCGTGGACACAGGATGTTTGCAGTGTAACCAGGGTGTCGCCTAGCAACCCCTTAACCACAGGACGCGGGGGGCAGTTCCAGCGGAGCGGAGGGAGGGAGGGAGGAAGGAAGGAAGGAGAGGAGAGGAGAGGGGAGGAAAAGGGAGGAGAGGAGAGGGGAGGGGAGGGGAGGGGAGAGAGGCTGCGCCTTCTCACTAACCCCGCTGCTAGTCCTACCTGCTGCAGTCTCTGCCGTCGCTCCGGAATAAGGTGCAAACACTATAGACAATAGACAATAGGTGCAGGAGTAGGCCATTTGGCCCCGGGACCTTATCCCATCTGCCGCTTGTTCAATGGTCCGACGGTACTTTATTACCAAGATACAGTGAAATTAATTTTTGTATAGTGTTCAATGCAAATATTACATACATAAGCACATCTTAGATACAGTACAAGCGTATATAAATAGTACACTGAGATGGCATATTCTACAATGCAGTCCTAACACGAAGGATTTGGGGCATTTTTTGCACCAGGATTGGGGTTATTAATTTATTGAATTTTGTTTATTAGAAATTATCTACATGTATTGTGCTTTATAGGTTGTAATGCCGCTGCAAGTAAGAATTTAATTGTTCCGTTCTCGCTAATATATGACAGTTAAACTTGTGTAGAAATAAAGAACTGCATATGCTGGTTAATACACAAAAGGACACGACATGCTGGAGTTGGTCAGCAGGTTAGGCAGCATCTCTGGAGAACATGGATAGGTGACGTTTCAAAGAGTGCTGTAGTAACTCAGCAGGCTAGGCAGCATGTTGTTTAAGAAGGAACTGGGCATGAACTGACTTTGCCACGTCTGAGGTAGACAAAAGTGCTGGAGTAACTCAGCGGGTTAGGCAGCATCTCTGGAGAACATGGATAGGTGACATTTCACAGAGTGCTGGAGTAACTCAGCGGATCAGGCAGCATCTGTGGAGAACATGGATAGGTGACGGTACACAAAAATGCTGGAAAAACTCAGCGGGTGCAGCAGCATTTATGGAGCGAACGAAATAGGCAACGTTTCGGGCCGAAACCCTTCTTCAGACTGACAGACTGCATAGGTGACGTTCTGGTTTGAGAACAAAGAGTCTCGACCACCTATCCATGTTCTTCAAAGATGCTGCCTGACCCGCTAAGTTACTCCAGCTTTTAGTTTCTTCAGTATAAACCAACAAGTGCAGTTCATTCCTACACACATTGACTCTTGGATAGACGCAAAATGCTGGAGTAACTCAGCAGGTCAGACTGCATTTCTGGAGAAAAGGAATAGGTGACGTTTGGGTCGAGACTTTTCTTCAGACTGAGAGTAAGGGGAGAGTGAAACTAGAGATAAAGACAGTGTTGCTGAGATTAATTTGTTCGCCATCTCTCCACATCACTGTCTATATCTCTCGTTTCCCCTTTGACTTTCAGTCTGAAGAAGGGTCTCGACCCGAAAGGCCACGTATTGCTTTCCTCCAGAGATGCTGTCGGACCGGCTGAGTTACTCCAGCAATTTTGTGTGTATCTTCAGTATAAAGCAGCATCTGCAGTTGCTTCCTGCACACCTTGTCTCTTGGACCTGCAAGAGGAGGGAGGACGAAGACTACATCTCCCAGCTTGCACGCCGCGGCGGTGGGGCGCGGCTGGGCCAATGGGAGTGATCAGCATATGGGGAGGTGGGCCGCGGCCTCCTCGCACAAGCTCCCTTCGCCCCCCCCCCCCCCCCCCACACACACACACAGGGCAAGGTCCCCCCTCCCCCCCCACACACAGGGCAAGGTCCCCCCTCCCCCCCCACACACAGGGCAAGGTCCCCCCTCCCCCCTCCACACACACAGGGCAAGGTCCCCCCCCCCCCCCCCCCCCCCACCACACACACACACAGGCTTCCCTCACACACACACATGGCAAGGTCCCCCCTCCCCCCCCCCCCCCACACACACACACAGGGCAAGGTCCCCCCCCCACACACACAGGGCAAGGTCCCCCCCCCCCCCCCCCCCCCCACACACACAGGGCAAGGTCCCCCCTCCCCCCCCCACACACACAGGGCAAGGTCCCCCCTCCCCCCCCCCCCCCACACACAGGGCAAGGTCCCCCCTCCCCCCCACACACACACAGGGCAAGGTCCCCCCTCCCCCCCCCCACACACACAGGGCAAGGTC
This sequence comes from Leucoraja erinaceus, assembly GCF_028641065.1. NCBI lineage: Eukaryota > Metazoa > Chordata > Chondrichthyes > Rajiformes > Rajidae > Leucoraja > Leucoraja erinaceus. The sequence continues at coordinate 6,307,884 of NC_073403.1, forward strand.
CCCCCCCCCCCCCCCCCCCCCCACCCACACACACAGGGCAAGGTCCCCCCTCCCCCCCCCACACACACAGGGCAAGGTCCCCCCTCCCCCCCCCACACACACAGGGCAAGGTCCCCCCTCCCCCCCCCTCACACACACACACAGGGCAAGGTCCCCCCCCCCCCCCCCCCCACACACACACACACACAGGGCAAGGTCCCCCCCCCCCCCCCCCACACACACAGGGCAAGGTCCCCCCCCCTCCCCCCCCACACACACAGGGCAAGGTCCCCCCCTCCCCCCCCACACACACACAGGGCAAGGTCCCCCCCTCCCCCCCCCCCCCCCCCACACACACACACACAGGGCAAGGTCCCCCCCCCCCCCCCCCCCCCACACACACACAGGGCAAGGTCCCCCCCCTCCCCCCCCCCCCCCCCCACACCCCACAGGGCCTCCCCCCCCCCCCCCACCCACACACACACACAGGGCAAGGTCCCCCCTCCCCCCCCCCACCACAGGCCAGGTCCCCACACACACACAGGGCAAGGTCCCCCCCCCCCCCCCCCCCCACACACACACAGAGCAAGGTCCCCCCCCCCCCCCCCCCCCCCCCCCACACACACAGGGCAAGGTCCCCCCCCCCCCCACACACCCCCTTCTCCCCCCCCCCCCACACACACACCACACACACAGGGCAAGGTCCCCCCCCCCCCCCCACCACCACACACACACACAGGGCAAGGCTCCCCTCACACACAGGTCAAGGTTCCCCCCCCCCCCACACAGAGGGCATCCCCCCCCACACACACACACAAGGCAAAGCTCACACACACACACATGGCAAGGTCCCCCCCCACCCCCACACACACAGGGCAAGGTCCCCCCCTCCCCCCCCCCCTCCCCCCACACACACACACACACACAGGGCAAGGTCCCCCCTCCCCCCCCCCCCCCCCCCCCCCACACACACACACACAGGGCAAGGTCCCCCCTCCCCCCACACACACACACACACACAGGGCAAGCTCACACACCCCCCCCCACCCACACTCCCACACACACACACACACACACACACACACACACACACACACACACACACACACACACACACACACACACACACACACACACACACACAGGCAAGGCTCCTCCCGCCGGTCTCCCCGCCTCCAACCACAGTCTCCTCACACTGTCCCCGCCTCCCTACAGTCACCTCAGCGCCGGCCCGCCTCCTTCACACCGAATATCCTATCTTTGCTTCACACAGTCGCCCCACAATCACCTCACGGTGGTCTCCGCCTCCTCCTCCGCCTCATACAGCGGCCCCACAGAGCCGGGCGCGGCCTCCTTCACACAGTCTCGCCATCACCTCACACACGACACAGCGCCGTCTTGTCTCCTCACCGCGCCGGGCGCCGCCGCCTCACATCCTCACCCCCGCTCCCGCTCCGGCGGCGACCACACGCCCGTCTCCTCGGGGCCGGCATCGGCCTCGACCTCGGCCTCGGCGCACGCAGGTGAGAGTTGCAGCGGGGGAGCAGAGCTCACTTCAGCCGTCGGGAGCCGAGTGTGAGGCGAGGCCTGGGGCCTGGGGCTGCCGTGGCAACAGCCCGGGGGTGAGTGGGGATGCCGGGCCGAGCTGGGCTGCAGCTCCCGGGCCTGGATCATCTCCCACTGGGGTCAGTGTGGGCCGAGGGAGCCACAGACTCCACGACCACCGGGCCTTGTGATCTGGAGGCGGTGGGAGCAAATTCAAAAGGGGGTTGGTTAGATATTGAACGGGGCCGTGGGGCAACAAGGGTGTATTCGGAGGCACCTTTCAATGGATCAACAGTCACAGTGCAGTAAAATTGTATCGTGATTTTTCACTGATTTCTCACTTTTATCGCTTTATAGTTTAGTATCTTCGCTTGTAGAATTATATAATCCACTCTGGTTGAATCGGCATCATAATAATGTTTTCAAGTCACTATTTTTTTGTATCTTTCAATTTATTTCTTTTGACATAACTTGCAAAATGGATCAATGGTTGGGGGTTCTCACGAGTTTGTTTTTAAGGAGTCTTTGAGAATACACTGTAGCGTTATAAATGGTTGTAAATCTCTTGCTGTGATGAGGCTGGAGTAGAATACCTGTTACAGGTGTCAGGCACTGGTTGAAAAACTTTAAGAAGGAACTGCAGATGCTGGAAAATCGAAGGTAGACAAAAATGCTGGAGGAACTCGGCGAAAAACTTGGTGTTGAAAAACCTGGTGTTGAAAAACCTGGTGTGATTTCCTTTCAAAATATTATCTAGTGAGAAGTAGTTAAAATGATGAGAGGGATAGACAGAGTAGACGTGGATACGCTTTTCCCCATTGAGAGTAGGGAAGATTCAAACAAGAGGACATGACTTGAGAATTAAGGGACAGAAGTTTAGGGGTAACATGAGGGGGAACTTCTTTATTCGGAGAGTGGTAGCTGTGTGGAATGAGCTTCCAGTAGAAGTGGTGGAGGCAGGTTCGATTTTATCATTTACAAAATAAATTGGATAGGTATATGGACGGGAAAGGAAGGGAGGGTTATGGTCTGAGTGCAGGCAGATGGGACTAGGGGAGAACAAGTGTTCGGCACGGACTAGAAGGGCCGAGTTGGCCTGTTTCCGTGCTGTAATTGTTATATGGTAATGCTGTCAAATCTTGAGCGCTGTCACTTTGATATGTACTCACTGCTGTGTTAGAACCGCAGATGAAAGGTTCAGCTACAGTAACTCTGCTATAATATCAGATGTGTATTTGAGTTTCGGAAAATGTCCTTCCATCATTGATCACTGTGACTAGAATTAGAAAACTTTTCTGGTTGAGGTCTTAAGACAGGCCCTTGGAGTTGAGAATCACTTCCTTCCACTCTGCCTTTGCAAGGTTGCTGCTCTTGTTTAGATGCTATCCCCCGCTTGACAAGGTCCTCAGTGGCTTCCCAGGTGTAGCTTCCCTCCTTTTGAAAAGTCACTGGCTGGGGATTCTCATGAGTTGATGAAGAATGTTTTAAAGGAGTCTTTGAGAATCTCCTGTAGTGTTATAACTATTTGGGTATAAATCTCTGTGCTATAATTACTGTGTTGGGGCTTGAGTAGAATGCTTGTGCAGTTGTCTGCAGTCACGCATTTAAATTATGTGCCTCGCCCACCGGATCTAGCCGAATGAAATTAAAACCTCGATGCTGTTTGCCGAGTAGAAAGAGCTGATACTGACTTTTTATCCTGTCAATGGATTTTGAATTTTTTTTTGAGACTGTGTTGATAACATCTGTTTTTATGCATCCATTGTAGGCAGTTCCAAAACGTAGAGCAGGTGAAGATCACTGTTGCCTGGTAGACCTAAGGGTGAGTTAGAGGACTTGATGGTCAAACACGCGTCGCTGCGGATAGCTGTGAGCTGGTTTGGGGGAGGTGGCTTATTTCTTCATTGATGTCTATTTACTGAGAGATGGCTCCTGAGATATGGAAACCCATTCTCATTTTCCAGGGTTTCTTTATGGATAATCATTGCTGAAGAGAGGTGTTGTGCAGCAGGGTTAGAATTAGCAGAAGGTATCTGCCTTACTAATGTGTGAAGCTCAATATCTCAAGAGACGGCTTGAATCTCAGCTTCTGAGAGTGCACAAGTGTAACTGCTACCTGCGTCCTGCAGCCTGATGCTCAAGGCTACATCTTGATTCTAAAGTGGCAGAAACTGAGCACATCCTCATTCGATTAATTCTATTCAAATGGGGAGCTTGTTGGAGGTGCGGAAAACTGAAGAGTTTACTAAGAGTTTAGATTCAACCTTGCTTGACCCATTCTGCAATGGGATTGGGTTTATTGATTAGAATCGCAACTTGCATGTCACCATTTAGCGGAGGTAGAATGCTGATGGATTTCTGAGGGCAGCTGAATTTGAGAAGGATTTTCTGCCGTGTCACTTGATTGCAGCTAGTGTGAGAACAGTAAAGGTGTATATATGTAAGCTCCTTTGGGGTGTCTTGGGCCAGTAAGTGATGGAACATAATTGCGATTCTATCATTTTGTCCGTACAAAGCTTTAAAGTGGCATTCAAGCAATAATTTGATTAATTGTCTATCAAAAAAAATGTAGAATGATCTTTGTCTGGATTCTGTCCTGCCAGCTAATCTTGTTTATTTAAACGTGTGCAGTGAAATATCTGATCAATTTTAAGTCCTATCCTAACTGTCAAACCCCCCGGCACGGGAGTGGTTCAGTCCGGAGGCGGCCCGGGAGGAACACAAATAAAGGTGCCTCTCAAAATACCTGACTCCTCTCTTTCGAGACCTACGCACCACAAAATCATTGAAAACCAAATGCAGATCAATATGGAAAAAAAAACACTGCTAGAGGAACTTGGTAGTCAGGCAGCAATCCTGAAGGACATGGATTGGTGATGTTTCAGGTCGGGATCCCTCTTCAGACTGATTCACCCACTGAGTTCCTCCAGCGCTCTTTCTGTAAGCCAGCATCTGCAGTTTGTCATATCCACAGATCAATATGCCTGTTTTTAGCACAGGATATAGGATAAATAAATGCATCACCTAAATATATTTGACATGGCACAAGCTTTAGTTTGCGATAATGATGAAAGTTCAACTACTCTGTGATCCCACCAGGAGATACGTCTCCACCACTTTCCAGAGTCTATCTCCTTTGTGATGCAACCACTCATCCATATCTGGCCTTGCCCATTTCCTCTCAGGAAATCCTCCCATGCAAACTCAGGAGAAGCAACACTCACGTTTTAACCTTTTTTCCCCTTTGCATTATCCAGGACACAAACACACTTCCTTGGCAAAACTTTTAATTTACTTGTACTGTTAGCAGTTTGGTGGATTTCTAATGGAGCGTCTGATGAAAGAATCTGATGTTATTTGTATGATATGAGACTACGGATAGACACAAAATGCTGGAGTAACTCAGCGGGTCAGGCATCATCTCTGGATTAAAGGAATATGTGACGTTTCAGGTTGACCAGGTATGAGACTATGTCAGGTAGTTACTCGAGTGGTCTGTTGGACAGCATTCACTGGGTGCTGTGAGGAAATGGTTCTAAAGTGTTAAGTTTCCATCACTTTCACATTCTCATTTGATTAGTTCTGGGCATGAACTGACTTTGCCACATCTGAGGTAGACAAAAGTGCTGGAGAAACTCAGCGGGTGGAGCAGCATCTATGGAGCGAAGGAAATAGGCAACGTTTCGTGCCAAAACCCTTCTTCAGACTGATGTAGGGCGGGGGGGTGGGGAGAAGAAATGAGAAAGGAAGAGGAGGAACCCAAGGGCTGAGGGAGAGCTGAGAAGGGGAGGAGACAGCAAGGGCTACCGGAAATTGGAGAAGTTTATGCCGCTAGGGTGCAGACTGCCCAAGCGGAATATGAGGTGCTGCTCCTCCAATTTCCGGTGGTGCTCACTCTGACCATGGAGGAGGCCCAGGACAGAGAGATCGGATTCGGAATGGGAGCGGGAGGTGAAGTTCTGAGCCATCGGGAGATTAGGTCGGTTAATGCAGACCGAGCGGAGGTGTTCGGCAAATCGATCGCCAAGCCTACGCTTGGTTTCACCGATGTAGATCAGCTGACATCTAGAGCAGCGGATGCAATAGATGAGGTTGGAGGAGATGCAGGTGAACCTCTGTCGCACCTGGAACGACTGCTTGGTTCCTTGAATGGAGTCGAGGGGGGAGGTAAAGCTATGTCTGAATTTGGTCACTAGTTTGATGCTGGGTTTTGTTTGCTCTGTGGGGCTGTTTCAGAGAGCTGTTAAGATATCGACCACATTGCTGTAGCCCTGGGGTCATATATAGAGCATGTATCCCTGTTCTCCAAAAATGCTGCCTGACCTGTTGAGTTCCCACATCATCTTGTCCTTCTGCAGTTCCTTGTCTCTCCTCCCATCCACCCATTGCCTTCCAGTCAGTCAAAAATCAGCTGTTGATGAACAGAGTTACAAATCCACCTCGTATTGCTGCTGTTTTTATTTGCCTTTTATGTTACACGGGAAGAACATGCACAATAAAGGGGATGAAATTTCACAGTTATTTGAATAATTTAAACAAATGTAATTTAGTGATGTAAACAACAGTATGACTGACAGATTGTAATAAATTAGATTATTTGCAAACTCGGACAGCCCCCTTTTTAATGTTGGAATGAGAGAGGAGGATTTTCTATTGAAACAAAAACAGTCATTCATAATATCCTCTGCTTAATGGATGGCTGGAACATGGAATAAAAGTCACTTAGTAGCTTGCAGTCAGATAAAATTAGAACCATACCAGGGCTCATTTCATTCCATCAACATTGTGGAGGAGCTTTACACAATAAAAATAAGAAAAGCTACTGAATCTCACAGAATGAACAAAGCAAACAGCAGCCTTCAGGCAGAAAAAAACAATTGAAAACAAAACCAGGTCGCTGATTCCCCACAGGGTCCGCGATGCCTCGCTTAGTAACAGCTGCATTTTTTGTCAAGGAAAGAATATGGTGACTCATTGCAGGGGGAGATGTGTCTTGGAGCAACCAGGAAACACATCAGCTGCAGGTTTCCGGTCTCCAACCACAAAATCATAAATCCTTCGCTCCATAGATGCTGCTGCACCCGCTGAGTTTCTCCAGCTTTTTTGTGTAACCTTCGATTCTCCCGCATCTGCAGTTCCCTCTTAAACACTAAATTAGGCTGCTGTTGTGCAAAGATTCACTTCTTGCATGAAATTGATCATAATTCACTCAGTAGCCGTCTAAGGAGTTCTGTGAACAGCAGTGTGATAAAACGGGTAGCCATTAACTATGTTCCATCACAAGCAATTATTATTTCTGCATGCGTGCATCTCTCAAAATAAAATACACCTGCATCGCCTGATTTTTTTTCAGTGGCATACTCCTGATTACATTGAGAGTAATTTTGTAAAAAGCAGTACAAATTTGAAGTCCAGCAGAATTTTGCCTTTGAAAGATACCTGTTGCATTGTAATAAAAAACAAACATAGTGGGCAATTATTAAGACTGGAGTGTTGTTGTCACCTATTTGACATTAATTTTTCCATTGTGTAGGCTATATTTTAAGCAGGTCAGGCATTGTCTGTAGAAGAAGAAAAAAGTTAACATTTCAGAACAACAACCTTTTTTTTAATCAGAACTGGGAAAAGTTATAATGAAACATAATGGTGTGATGTGTCAAATGGTGAGGTGCTGCTTCTTAAGTGTCTATATGATGTATGTTTGAGACTAAGTTCTTCCACAATTAATTTTGACTACCTAGAAGGACAAAATCACTAGGTGCATGAGAGCATTATTGAAGGTAGAACAGTACAGCACAAGAATATAATATCTGTGCCGAACATGATGGCAACGGAAGCTAATCTCATCTGCCTGCACATGATCCATATCCCTCCATCCCTTACATATTCATGTGCCTATGTAAAACCCTCTTAAATGCCATTATCATATCTGCCTCCACCACTACCCCGGCATCTTGTACCAGGTATCCACCATTCTGCATTAAAAAAAAATTCTCCCGCACACTAGCAGCAAATCATCCTGGCTCAGATTGTACAGGTTTGTTCGTTTATCGTTGGGGTTAAAGTTATGAAACTTTAGTAGCGTAATGGTAGAGCTTCTGCCTGACAGTGCTAGAGACCCAGATGTGATCCTGACTATAGTGCTGACTGTACGGAGTTTGTACGTTCTCCCTGTGACCTGCGTGGATTTTCTGCACGATCTTCAGTTTCCTCCCACACTCCCAAGACATACAGGTTTGTAGGTGAATTGGCTTGGTGTAAATGTAAATTGTCCCTAGTGTGTGTAGTGTTAATGTATGGGGATCGCTGGTCGGTGGGCAGAAGGGCCTGTTTCGACGCTGTATCTCTAAACTAAGCTAAATTAAAAAATGTGGGAGCATTTCATATATTGATCAATGGGTTACTGCAGGCCCACCATCACCTCTGCTGGCCTTAGTTTAAGAAAAACTGTAATTTGAGCAGTTCAAGCCTTTTTCAGCACATCCAAAAGCATTTCACAGTCTGAAGAAGGGTCACAATCCGAAACGTCACCTATTCCTTCGCTCCATAGATGCTGCCTCACCCGCTGAGTTTCACCAACATTTTTGTCTACCTCACACTCATTTAAAGTCATTTGAAGCGAAATTACTGTGTGGGAAATGCAGATAGTTTACCTGTGCATGCTCTGGCAAACACATTAATAAAAGATGTATCTGATTTTAATGATATTGAACGAGAAAAACCTATTCCTAGAACATTTCAAATACCGGTAGTGATACGTGATCTATTTTATCCAAGCGAGTATGGCTGTGGTCTGTTATTTCATCTCAAAGGTGGCACATTGAATAGTGCATCAATTGGCCCTGTATTTTATGTTCCATTTACGGAAGTTGGGCATTAATCTTTCGCCATCTGTGTTGGGGAGAGTGCTATAAATAAACAAAAACCTACTCCCACAGAAGATGGCCACCCCCTTAAGACTAGAGGCTCAATAGACTGCAGATGAAGTCATCTGTTGCACCAAAGGAGAACTGTTGGAGAAACTCAGTGGATCGGGCAGCGTTTGTGGAGGGTGATGGACACTTGTTGCCTAACTGGCCGAATTCCTCGAGCAGCTCTCTTTTTGCCTGGATCAGTGTAGTTTTCCTTTTAGGACTTTTCTTGGGTCCCATTATACTGCTACTTTGCCACTGACATTTTGTGTTGGTACTGTGTCACTGACACAGAATGTCTTGTTTCGTCTATCTTCCGTGTGCTACGGCAGTTTATGGATTTCAATGGTGACCATTGCTTCCAATTGCCCAGGTACAGGTAGTTCTGCTATAACATGCAGGATAATGGTAGTGAGGTAGCTGATCAGACCAGCCATGGCCTTGTTGGATAACATAGCAGGCGAAGGGGTGAATAATCTGTCCCTGCTTCTTTTCCATAATTAGGTTTTTATGTTAACACGTTTGAATTCGTGAGCTCCTGACCTGAGAGCAATAACTAACAATTTTTCCATTAGTATTCAGGTTATTGATCTCGGCCTGTCGCACGCATCAATCTATTATTTGGAGCAATTTTTCCTCCCGATCTTTGCATTAAGGTCATTTGCATCTAATAATTTCATTGCTTCCTGTTCGTATCATTCCTTTTGAGCTGGAACTTTTTTTTGGATCTGTTTATATGCAAGAATGAGTCATAACCGATAAAACAATGAAGGACTTTTGCACAAGAGATGAGGTTTGTTGAGATATTTCTGGCAAGTCGGGTATAATGTGAATTACTGGCCTTTGGGCTTCTCACTGACGTAGTGTCGTGCAGAGGTGCAGAGTGGTTTTTCTGGCTTTGTCACATTCATGTTCTTTTGAATACAGTAAATACTTAATTCTTCAGCCTGTGGTGAAATAGCAAGGTATGTCTACATTCCCCATCCTTCCCCCTCCCCCCCCAACACACACATGTCATCAGTTAGGTACACAAAAAAAGCTGGAGAAACTCATCGGGTGCAGCAGCATCTATGGAGCGAAGGAAATAGGCTACGTTTCGGGCCGAAACCCTTCTTCAGACATGTCATCAGTTACCCTGCCAAGTTAAACTATCAAATTGTTTAGCTTCTGCTTGATCGAGATGAGATGGATTTGCCTGAACATTTGGAGACCAAAGAAGATTTGTTTTGCAAGTGCTCTTTCTGTTCTGACTAGTGTCCAAATTCACATGCAAACACAAATTCTGCAGAAATCTGGACAAAGAAATCCGAAAACAAATTGATCGATATTGATCGATTTTTTTCTCTTTTTCAGCTTACATGGAATATTCCAGAATGCCCACCTGGCGACCCCAGTGGAAGCTTTTGTTCATCCATAACTTTGTTACCTCCACAACACATCGAGTGGGTGGCGGAGGCAGGGACTCGCACTTTATTTAGGATTCACCACAAATAGAAAAGGCTGTGGGCCAAGTGTTGTTAAATGCGATTAGTATAGAATTCCCCCATGCTCTCCTCCCTATATACCTTCATCTGGCTTAGAAATGTTTTATCTTTTCCTCACCATCCTCTTCTCCCCTCCCCACCTGTATCGATCTATCACTTGATAACCATTGTCCTCCCCCTCTTCTCTTCCAGCTTTCTCCCCCTCACTGCAAACAGTTTGAAGAAGGGTCTCAACCTGAAACATCGCCTACCAGGTTCTCCAAAGATGCTGCCTGATTATAGCAGCACGTTGTGTATTTATTTGTAAACCAGCACCTACAGTTTCTTATGCCTTCTTGGTGTAGAATTGTGTTTGGTAGTTGGCATGTATATGGTGGGCGATATAGCCTACTTCAGTACTGTGTGAGTCTATGATACGGCAGTTCCAATGCATTCTAAATCTACCTGCTGCCAGGCCCGCTGAGTTACTCCTGCTTTATGTGTCTATCTTCATTGTATTGTGGGTTGAGTGAAGTCACTGGACTAACAGCTAGAGTTCTGACCACTGATCAAGAGATGAGGTTGAATCCTACTGCTGTAGCTGAGGAATTTAAATACAAGTAGTTAAATTAACTTGGAAACATGAAGTGAGTCTCTGGAACTACTAATCAATATCAGAAGCAAATAAAGTGCTCTTTTTACTCATTATTTGTTCACATTTGATCTCTCGATGTAGAGCAATGTGTTCGCCTTTCTCACTCATTTATTTCAGCAATAATTCTGATAGGACAACAATTACTGCCTTTGGCAATGGTGCCTACATTCCTGAGGAAAAAAACAAAACATTATAAGCTCTGCTCTTCCCCATCATCATGGTTCCCTTGTTTATTCATTTTAATTTTTGAATTCTAATTTGTAAATGCTTTTCATGACTCGGATAGACACATATTGCTGGAGTAACTCAGCGGGACAGACAGCAAATCTGGAGAGAAGGAATGGGTGACGTATCGGGTTGAGACCCTTCTTTCATGACCTTGCCTCGCTCTATCTTTGAATTCTCCTCTAGGCCTGCAATCATGACAGTTGTATGCCCTTCTTCAGTTATGGCCTCTGACTCGTCCTTGGATTAAATTACTTCACTGATGGTGGCCATGCCTTCAGCGTCCAAGGCTTTTAAGATCTGTTTTATCTCCCCCCCCCCCCCACCCGGCTTTCTTCAAACGTGGGATTTGAAGTTGGCATTCAATTGAACAACAGTTGAATTTGGAGCGGCACAGAGGCGCAGCGGTAGTGCTGCCCACTGCCCATCAGTGCCAGGAACACGGGTTCGATCCTGACCTCGGGTGCTGTCTGTGTGGAGTTTGCACGTTCCCCCTGTGACTGTGAGTTTCCTCCGGGTGCTCTGATTTCCTCCCACATTGCAAAGACGTGCAGGTCAAGATTCAAGAAGTCAAGGGAGTTTATTGTCATGTATCCCAGATAGGACAATGAAATTCTGCACCACAACAGGACATTGCTGCACCACAACAGGATATTGTCATAAATACAGATCGGATCAGTGTGTTCATATACCACAGAATATATATATATATATATACACACATCATAAACAGATAAAAGTGCAATAGGCTGTTATAGTTCAGAGTTTGTTTGAAGTTGTGTTTAATAGTCTGATGGCAGTGGGGAAGCAGCTGTTCCTGAACCTGGATGTTGCAAATTTCAGGCTCCTGTACGTTCCGGGTTGCAGGTTAATTGGCTTCTGTAAATTGTCCTTGGTGTGTAGGATAGCACTATTGTATGGGTGATCACTGGTCGATGCGGACTTGGTGGGCCAAACGGCAGGTTTGTGAAATTGGAAATGAAAATGCAAAATGGTGGAGGTGTTCGGCAGTCCAGGCAGCATCTGCGGAGAGGGGGGCTGCGTTAACTTTGCAAGACAACTGAACCCTTGCATGTTATTTTTGTTTACGACTGACATCTTTCTTCTGACATTTTTCTCTTTCTCCTCCCCCCCTCCCCCTGTAGCTAATTAAGCAGTCATGTCAGCTAAGGCCATATCTGAGTTGACCGGTAAAGAATTCCTTTACAAGTTCATTTCCACAAAAGCGACGGTCCAGAACAAGTTCAAAAATGCTACAGTGCGACCTGAGACTGACTGGGGGCTCCTCGTCCAACAGCATCCTTGGCTCCAGACTGAGGTGAGTAGCTTGCACGGGGTGGTCCCAGGGCTGAACGATGCAGTGGTGATCTTAGTTATGTTGATGGCACACAAGTCCAGTGGTGTATCTTGTAAATATGCAACAATTATGTGGCTCTGTATGTCGGTAAGTTTCAATTGGATCTCAAATTCAATCCACATTTGTAACTCTGACATTATTATGTACCATAAGTCATGGAAACAATTATATTAATTGAGGATGTTGAAAAATATACTGCTTATGAAAGATGAGCGATTGTTTTTCTCACCTGGTACAATATTATCGAACTTTGAATAGTGCTGCAGTTGGTGCTGGGTTAAAGGCATTTCTGTCTCTGGCACCCAGTGTCATCTTGAGATTCGAGGGAAGGAATACGTCACTGTCCTGCCTGGTGGCAGTACAAAGCTTCGGCTATTCCACCTGACAGTGTCTCTCCACAGAGAGTAGTCCTATAATTTGAAAGCACACAGCTGTCATAAATACCTTTGAGTAGCTTTGCCGATTGGTGCTATTTTAAAGAGTTTTTCATGATGCAGACATGTCCCTGCTACATTAAAGCTGCAGATACTTTAATAAATTCCTGTAGTCAGTTATCAGAAGGTGGATTAATCTTATCAGGTTGTAAGTCATTTCTTTGAAGTAAGAGATTAGTGATTGGCATCGTGCCCTGTTTTGCTCACATTCCTAAACTGGTGGAAATTGTTAGAATACTCCACGACTGTGCATGTAGATTCTAACCTGGATCCATATTTACTGTCTGCAACTTATTTTCAGTTTTGGCATGCAATTATTTGTTTTTACCCTCGTTTTTCTTAAGTTGTTCAAGAGTAAGGACAGTTTATGAAGTCTTTTTTTAAATTAATTTAAATAATATGCACAGTGCCAGGATTAATTGTTTATCTTTTACAGACAAATGGGAGGAAAAAAATTGTTTCAGCGCCCATATGCTTCCAGCTGTTATGTAAATTGTGACTGAGGTTGCCACATTTAAAATGGCGACCCTTAGAATCAAGTTAAAAAGAAATGTTTTTTAGTGTGCTTTCTACCTCTGTCTTCCATTCCTGATTATTGTAATATTTACTTGTTGGATCAGAGATGAATTTATGCTGATAAATAGATAGATCAGGTCATGTTTAAGAAAGAACTGCAGATGCTGGAAAAATGGAAGGTAGATGGTGGAGGTATCTAAGGTAGACAAAAATGCTGGAGAAACTCAGCGGGTGAGGCAGCATCTATGGAGCGAAGGAATAGGTGACGTTTTGGGTCGAGACCCTTCTTCAGACTGATCCGCTGAGTTTCTTCAGCATTTTTGCCTACCTTAGATCAGGTCATAGTCACAGTCATACAGTACAAAACAAACCCCTCAGTTCATCTCATCCATGCTGATCGAGATGCCCCCATCTAAGCTAGTCCTGTGTGCGTGCCCATGTAAGTTTTTTTTTTTTGCAATTGGTGTCAAGCTGTTCATTTTTTAAGGTTTACCACTGCTCCCATTCACCACCCTTCCCACCAGTGATGGCAGGGCTGATGTCAGTAGCTCTGTGTGTTGGTGTTTGCGTGTGCATGGCCAAGCCATGATCAGTCCCTGTGTTAAATTCTAGAATGTATGCTTAACAGGATATACAGTTACCTGTGTCTATTTCATGACCATCTTGGCTGCATTTCAATTTATCAATGCATGCTTAATTGAGTGCCAAAGTCAGTGGTGATATTGAAATTATTCTGAAGGTTAACTGTCTTGTATTGTGTGGTAGTAATCCAAGTATTTGGGAAAACTGTGTTAGGGCTAATTAAATTTACCAGTGACTAATGTAATTTTACATTCATCTGCCAAATGAAATGTGCTTTCACAATTAAGTAGATTTGGAGCTCAACAAATTTGGCAGAAACATTGTACTGCTTGTCTTTATCTAAAAGCATAATTCAGTTTTATTGGCACGACTTTCTCAGCTCTGACCTTCTCAAGGTTTTATTTTTTTTCAGCACTTTTTCCTTCCAGTTGCAATCTAGGCGATGTGGGCAGCCTTCTAAACAACCAAACATTAAGATTGTCTAGATTCAGACAAGAATAATTCAACTTTTACACAAGAGGGTGGGGAAGCTGAGAGGTTGAGAGCCCTGTTGATACTTGGATACTGCTGTTCTTTTTGGGAGGGGTCTAGAGGGATGCAAAATTATGCTGTTAATTAATTTAGCTCAAAATATCATGAGTTAAAGCAACTGAACCATAGTCATAGTCGTATAGCACAGACGGGACCTCCAGCCCAACTCCTGCATGCCGTTATCAAGATACCCTAAGTTCGCTCTATTTGCCCTTGTTTGATCCATATTCCTTCAAACCACTTTTTTAAAAGTTCAAAATCCTCTGCAGTTACGATATGTAGCGGCAAACCCTGCCTTCAAGTACCTTTCCAGTTGAGATATCTCTGAATAGATCCAGCTAACCTTCCTCCAAACCAAGGCAAGTTGGTGAAAGTTAAAAATACTTTCATGTTGCCCAAACAGCTGGTGTAATAGTTTTGAAGCCTAGTTACGAGTATAGTCTAAGAAATGCAGCAGTCAATTTTATTAACAGCAAGGTCCCACAAATGTAAACTTTTGATGAGCAGATAAATCTATGTAGATTTTTTTTGTTGAGAGAGAGAAAATGCAAGTCTGAGTGGAGTGGAGATCTTCCTGCTCTTCGTGGGATCTTCAGTCCACCTGAAAAGTAAATAATCAATAATGAAACATTTAAATGTCCAAAGGAAATGAAAGGGGCTACATAAATGCAAGTACTTTTCGAGGAAAATCATCTCCCTAAATTCCTGAAACGTTCTTGAAATTCTGAGATGTTGAGTTCCTTGGTTTGTTTGGATTCCGTTTAATCAGAAATCTTGTTGCAATTTAACTTCAACGTTTTTTAACTCTTTATTTTTAGCGTCTAGTGGTGAAGCCAGACCAGCTGATCAAGCGTCGTGGTAAATTGGGCCTGATTGGGGTTAATCTCAATTTGGCTGAAGTGAAGGAATGGTTAAAGCCACGGATGGAACAAGAGACGATGGTAAGGGCTCGAACCCGGGGGAAGAGGGTGGTAGTATGCAAGGACAATGTGACTGCTGTGGAAAAACCTAGTGCTCAAATGGTCTTGCGATATATTTTAATTTTCCTCTTACAGTGATGGCAGTGAGTCATTCAATGATTATCCTGTTTGTTAACTGAATTGTTGCGACAGGCTTGCAGCCAAGGAACCCGCAAGGTGATGTTATCTTGTCCTTGAAACACATTTTTCAATGATAAGAAAGCTTGAAGATGGAGCTGTCCAGGAACAGCTACTTCCCTGCGGTTGTCACACTACTCAACAATGTACCTCGGTGACTGCCAATCACCCCCCCCCCCCGGACCCCCCCCCCCCCCGGACACTCCTCCCACAGGAAAAACACTATGACTGTATGCATGTAAATAGATTTTTTTATTGCAATCATATTCTATGTCGCTCTTCCAGGGAGATGCTAACTGCATTTTGTTGTCTCTGTACTGTACACTGACAATGACAATTAAAGTTGAATCTGAATCTGAAATGGCCGCATTACAATTTTAAGCAACATTTTTTATGACTAGTATGTTTATTAATCTTGCGTACTGGCATACTGGCATCTTTTTATCTACAACAGAAGCGCTTCCTAGAATAGTTTCAATTGAAAGTTCTTCCTAACTGCAGTTTCCCCCCCCAACATTCAACAATTTTCATTTCAATTCCTTATATCAAGCTTTCATAGCAAAAGGATTTGAGTATAGGAGCAGGGAGGTTCTACTGCAGCTGTACAGGGTCTTGGTGAGACCACACCTGGAGTATTGCGTACAGTTTTGGTCTCCCCCCCCCCCCAACATTAGAGGGAGTGCAGAGAAGGTTCACCAACTGATTCTTTTTCAGGACTGTCTTATGAAAGAAAGACTGGATAGACTTGGTTTATACTCTCTAGAATTTAGGAGATTGAGAGGGGATCTTATAGAAATTCAAAATTATAGGGGTTGGAAGGCTAGAACAGGAAGATTGCTCCCGAAAAGGGACAAGTCCAGCTTAAATATTGTCCTTAAAACCGAGATGAGAAGAACTTTTTTGCAGAGAGTGGTGAATCTCCAGAACTCTGCCGCAGAGGGTAGTCGAGGCCAGTTCATTGGCTATATTTAAGAGGGAGTTAGATGTGGCCCTTGTGGCTAAGGGGATCAGAGGGTATGGAGAGAAGGCAGGTACGGAATACTGAGTTGGATGCAGCCATGATCATCTGAATGGCGGGAGGCTCGAAGGGGAAACTCCTGCACCTAATTTCTATGTTTCTAACCTTTGAATACTGTTTAAGAAGGAACTGCAGACGCTGGAAAATCGAAGGTACACAAAAATGCTGGAGAAACTCAGCGGGTGCAGCAGCATCTATGGAGCGAAGGAAACCCTTCTTCAGACTGATAGGGGGTGGTGTGGAGAAGGAAGGAAAAAGGAGGAGGAGGAGCCCGAGGGCTGAGGGATGGGAGGAGACAGCAAAGGCTAACAAAATTGGGAGAATTCAATGTCCATGCCCGCAGGATGCAGACTTCCCAAGCGGAATATGAGGTGCTGTTCCTTCAATTTCCAGTGTTGCTCACTCTGGCCATGGAGGAGACCCAGGACTGAGAGGTCGGACGGGGAATGGGATGGGGAGTTGAAGTGCTGAGCCACTGGGAGGTCGGGTAGGTTCTTGCGGACCGAGCGGAGGTGTTCGGCGAAACGATCGCCCAGCCTTCCCTTAGTCTCACCGATGTAGATCAGCTGACATCTACAGCAGCGGACAGCCTTTGAATACTGTTCATTATCACTTGAAACTGCCGCAAAACATTTTAAAGGCAAAGAATGTCAGATTTGTGCAGATCTGGTAATTTAAACTTAATGTGTTTGCTTTTAATTGTATTCAAATATTTACTCGGTAAGGTACTCAAAACCTTGACTGAAACCTTCATTGAATTTCAAATCGAGTTTTTAAGCGTATTCTGTCACGGCAGGGCTGTGTTGTCTGAGCTGGAATTTGAAAGCAGCTCTAAATTGAACTTTACAGCATGTAAGATGGAGACCGCCTGTCACTGGGTGATCTACCCTCCCTCATAAATACGATCTTGACTGTCTGTTAAATGCCAGCCACAGGACAGTCCATTAGGGAATGTAACAAAATTCATGCATCCAGACTTTCAGACGTAATGATGTTGCCATCTTTCATTTTCTTTGATGGACTTGACAAGTGAAATGTAATTTACTAAATGCCAGCTACCACAGCATCTTACATAGATGCTAATTTGTTTTGCTGAGATCTAAATATAGTCCGCAGCTTCCATTGCTCATGCTTTGTAGAAAAAAACCAAATAGAAGCAGCAATGTGGTGCCAGCACAATGAGAGATGCAAACTCGCCATTCCAAGTCCCTCTCGGACCACATCATATGGCACCATGCTGTCTAAGACAACTGGGTATAGCACAGCTCATAACATGTCCCGTCCTATATACATTTATGCTCAAAGCAGACTTGTATATCATGTTGGTCTGAAGGGTTACAGGCTTGGTATTGTGAAGGGCATAACCGAGCAACGACTTTTTTGTTTGTTCCCGTGCTTGATAAGGTTGAAGATGGTAAAGGAGTTATTGAGGAAGGAGTTTATGCCTGTCTGTTCTTGTGTGGCCACTTATCCAGTTCATGGCCTTTTGAACATTGTTGTCATTGAGCCATTTATTTTTGATTTTCCCCCACCTCTCCATAAGAAAGTCCATTTATTGTTATTCCACCCGATCTGCACAGATTACAAACAAAATCATGAATTCTGGATTAAAGTTCAGGAAATGTGGGAATTTTTAAAAGGATGATTTTTATATCTTGAATCAAAATGAGTTCACCATTTACAAAGATCTACTGTACAAAGCTGCTGGAGATTCTCAATTGGGTATTTCACAACGTGCCACCACATTCATGCTACGGCCAAGAAGGTGAACCAATGCACCTTCTTCCTTGGAAGAGACCAGGGAAGTTCAGCATGTTCATAATGACTCTTTATCAATTTCTACAAATACATCACAGACCGCATCCTATTGGGATGCTTCGCAACTTTGTTTGGCAACTGCTCTTCCCATGACTGCAAAAAGTTGCAAACGGTTGTTGAAGCAGCCCAGTCCATCCCCACCCACACCACCGTCAACTCCATCTACGCTTCACGTCTCCTCGGGGAAAGCAGCCAGCATAATCGGGGGGCAGCTCGCACCCGATTATCTCCATCTCCACTCCCCTATCGGGCAGCAGATCCAAAAGCTTGAAAGTGTGTTCGGCCAGATTCAGGAACAGCTTCCTCCCTGCTGTTAATAGACTTCAATGTTTTTCCTCAATCTTGATCTTCCAACCTACCTGATTGTAAACCTTGCACTTTGTTAAAACCTGCACTTCCTCTGTGGCTATATTCTGCACTCTGGTTATTTTTCTCTTTGCACCAACTGTTGTACTGTGTCTATATTGCACTTGTGTGTGGTATGGTTTAACTGTCCAACATCCAAGGCAAATGTTTTTCACTATGTTAGAACACGTGACAATTATAAGCCAACCAAACAATCTTTAGTGCAATCCACTGCATTGTTCGAGTTAAACCTAAATTCTTAGCAGCTGGAGCAGCATAGCCTTGGATGTTAATATCACTACCACATGGCTGTAAGATTGATAGTCTGAAGCAACAACTCTAAAAGGCAACCCCTTGATATAAGAGAGACAATTCATCAGAGGGGAATTTGATTCAGATTCAGATTCAGATTCAATTTAATTGTCATTGTCAGTGTACAGTACAGAGACAACGAAATGCAATGAAATGATTGTAGATAGTTCCATGATTAAATGTAATACTGTTGGTGTGCTTTGATGGGAACATCCTGGCCAATATTTCCCATCAACATAGTAACTCTTCCTATTAAGATCCTACAAGAAATATTCACACTTTGCTCTTAGTTGTGACTGCAATTAAAATAATGTTATACATGAAACATTTCTGAGCTACACAAGATGTGATATCATTACTTTGGTCATCAGGGTTCGCAGTATTTTGCTGCTAATTTAATATTTTATTTCACTAGGTTGGACGTGCAAAGGGCAACCTCAAAAACTTTCTGATTGAGCCATTTGTACCTCACAAGCAGGTTAGTGAAACCATACGTTTTCTTGCATTGTATTTTCATCCATCAGAGGACATGAGTGTCTACCCTGACTGTACTGAAAGCTGTTGACTTTTCGAGCACATTGAAATTATCACCCCTCCATTTCCTCAACACCAGGAAACACATCAAGATCTTATAGCTGTGTTTAAGAAGGAACTGCAGATGCTGGAGAATCAAAGGTACACAAAAAAGCTGGAGAAACTCAGCGGGTGCAGCAGCATCTATGGAGGGAAGGAAAAAGGCAACGTTTCGGGGTGAAACCCTGAAGGAAATAGGCAACGTTTCGGGACGAAACCCGGAAGGGTTTCGGGCCGAAACGTTGCCTATTTCCTTCGCTCCATAGATGCTGCTGCACCCGCTGAGTTTCTCCAGCTTTTTTGTGTACCTAAGATCTTATAGCTTATTAGCATTCAGTTAAGGCAGTCAGTTATATTTGTGGTTCTTACTTAGGAGGACGAATTCTACGTGTGCATCTATGCAGCACGGGAAGGTGACTTTGTGCTTTTCCATCATGAGGGTGGAGTAGATGTTGGGTGACGTTGATTCTAAAGCCTGCAAGCTGCTCGTAGAAGTTGATGGAAAATTGAGTGAGCAGGATGTCTGTGACCACTTGTTGCTCCATGTGCCTGCAAACAGAAAAAGGTGAGTTTAAAAAAAAAAAAAAAAAAATCTCCTTTCTTTCATCCATGTAGCACCAGAGTTATTAAACTTCTCCATTTAAGTGCATAAGTAAGTTTATCGGCCAAGTATTCACATAAAAGGAATTTGCCTTGGTGCTCCGCCCACAAGTAACAACATGACATACAGTGACAGTTACGAATGACTCCGAAAACACTAAACATTAATAACAATAAAACATTAATGATAAAACACCATTGGTCAAGCATGTGAACCAACAAAATACCAGATCAGAGGGAGGCTACAGATTTTTGGCTGTTGCGTAGAGCAACTACTCGTGGATAAAAACTGCTTTAGGAGCTTTGTTTCGGGATCTTGCAGGTCTGCTCTGATTTCATTTTGGATTTTTGTTGTCATTCATACATGGGATGTGGACATCACTTTAGAGTACCAGCTTCTATAACCCTTGAACCAAGAACGCATTTAACAGTCACTCACATTGGTGGGTCTGAAGTGGAATATAGGCAGGAATGGATATCTCCCAGAAATACATCAGTGAATCGTGTGTTCTCGCAACAAACCAGTAGTTTCATGATTAATTTTATCAAGACCAACTAATTAAAAAAAAAAAATTCAGGTGTATGTAAGTAATTACTAGGATTTTAATTCTCTGGGTGCCACGTGGGATTCAAATTTGTCTGTCTGGATCAGTGATCCAGGACCCTGGCTACTGGTGTAGCAACTGAATCTTGTGCTCCCATCTCCCATGATGATGAGTAGCAGCACTGCTGAGTCAGTTGGAGGTGGGTTCAATTCCAGGGTTCGTCCTCCAGAGAACTGAGCTCTCAATCTGGGCTGGCACTCCAGTTACAATAACGTAGTCATCGATTGAGGAGCTCTCTCTTGGCTAACACATTAAACTGAAGCCGGTAAAGGTACCACTGGCCTGTGTCGGTTGCTTTATCTCCTGGGTGATAATTGGCATCGAAACAGTAAAAACAAATCACGTCACTTGATCATCTTGGGGGAGTGGTGTGGGCTGACAAGGGGTGTAGGAAGGAACTGCCGATGCTGGTTTATACCAAAGATAGGCACAAAATGCTGGAGTAACTGAGCGGGTCAGGCAACATCTCTGGAGAGAAGGAATAAGTGAAGCTTTTGGTCGGAGCCCTTCAGACATACCGAAGATAGACAAAATGCTGGAGTAACCGGCAGGTCAAGCAGACTCTGGAGAAAAAGAATAGGTTACCGAAGATAGACACACAATTCTGGAGTCACTGGGTCAGGCAGCACCTCTGGAGAAAAAGCAAAGGTAGATAAGGGCTAAGAGTAGATGTTTGTTCAACTTCTCAATATTTGCAGGTAGATAAAAATGCTGGAGAAACTTAGCGGGGAGGTAGCATCTTTGGAGCGAAGGAATAGGTGACATTTCGGGTCGAGACCCTTCTTCAGACTGATGTGGGGGTGGGGGGCAGAAGAAGAAAGGAAGAGGCGGAGACAGTGGGCTGTGGGAGAGCTGGGAAAAGAGGGGAAGGAGGGAGAAAGCAAGGACTACCTGAAATTGGAGAAGTCAATGTTCATACCGCTGGGGTGTAGACTACCCAAGCGAAATATGAGGTGCTGCTCCTCCAATTTGCGGTGGGACTCACTCTGGACATGGAAGAGGCCCAGGACAGAAAGGTCTGATTCGGAATGGGAGGGGGAGTTGAAGTGCTGAGCCACCGGGAGATCGGGTTGGTTATTGCAAACTCAATATTTGCAATCTGTTTACAATCCATTGCACCCAATAGTGCAGAATGCCAAACTGAACCCAGCTAAATGGACAACAATACATTGGAGGCCAGACATTGTGGCTGGGGTTCAAGTTACATTCATATAGTCTGAACATATATATAATAGTGAACTGAAGATTTCAGATCTAGCTCAAAGTTGGAATAAAAATTTCTACGGAGAGAAGGAATAGGCGACGTTTTCGGTCGAGACCCTTCTTCAGACCCGAAACGCCGCCTATTCCTTCTCCCCATGACCCGCTGAGTTTCTCCAGCATTTTTTGTCTACTTTAGATTTTTCCAGCATCTGCAGTTCCTTCTTAAACATAAATATTTCTACAATGGATCTGCAAATGCTAGTTGTAGCAATATCAGATGAAAGTGACAGTATATTGGACCTAGAGTTCTATCAGACCAAGCAAGTCTTGTCATTCAGTTCAACAGTGGGTAATCTTTAATTTAACTATCGATATCCTTTGATCTCTTTTGGTGTAAATATTTTGATCTTAATCTTGGGTAGCCACAGATTTTAGGTAGGAGAGTCCTTCCGACTGAATTTTGTATTTACTTGAAAATTGTTAATTCCTATTTCATGTGTTTACTGAGCACATGTTAAAGGGAAAATATGGAGAAGATTAGATTGCTTTTGTTTTCACATGATCCTCAATTCTGTGTTATTCTGAAGAATTGCCAAGAGGTCAAAAGTATTTTTTTTTAAACTTGGGCAGAATCGTACATCTTTGTGTTTGTTTATTTGCTCTTCCCTCAGTATTGCTCTTCCATAAGCAGAGCTGCCAAGTGGTAAGGACTTTCCGTATTTTGTACGGAAATGCCATAAGAATACGGATGTACGGATTTGCTTTGTAAAATACGGATTTTTTTTTTTAAATCGTCCCGACTTCCTGTTTCATCTTGCTGCTTAAAAAATGCAAGGTTATAAAAAGTCATACTGTACCTCTAAAAATTATAGCAGATTATATCTGTTTCTATTTTAAATGTCAAGATCTGGATGATTATTTTTGTGAGCTTTGAACTGCCTGCCCCGCTCCAGGTTTAAACAGCGCTGTCAGTTGAGCGCGTGGGAATTTAAAGGAAGAGTTGTCTGGGTTCTAAAAAATAGCTCTACCAGCTGGAGCGCTATGGGCATTACACATAGCGCTATGGCCACAGTGCTATGGGTCACAGACTGTTCGGGGTGGGATGGAGGGAGAGAGGGAGAAGGAAAGAGGGAGGGAGGGAATAAGAGAGGGAGGGAGAAAAAAAAAGGAAGGAGAGAGGGAGGGGGAGGGAGGGAAAAGAGGAAGGAGGGAATGAGAGCGAGGGAGGCTTCCAAAATGGCTTCTACATCATAATCTGGTGCTAAAAGCAGGAAGCAACCATTGAAAACAGCAGTATACAAAGAGATGGCAATGAATGCACTATGTCAAGTAAGGTGCTTCTACACACCTTACTTGACAGGGCATTCATTGCCATTTCTTTGTATACTGCTGTTTAATAATGCAAAATTATGCATTCTTGTACTCTTACATGGGGTATGACCGCACACAAAAAATAAAAAAAAAATTCCAGCAAAATGGCGCCACGTAAAAATACTGATTTCCTCAGCAATATACTGATTTTCATGTACTAGAATACTGAAATGCTCTGACAAATCTTGGCAGCTCTGCATAACACCTGTAAAATGTAAAGGATGAGTTTAGATGCAGAGTATTGAAATATTTCTCAATACATTATCCGCACCCCACATACACAATCTTGCTGCACTATGTGCTGCATCTGCCCCCCCGGCCTTGGGTGCTTTTGCCCTCCCACATGACCACTGGCATCCTGTTGCCCCTTACGCGTGCACCCACGACGTCGCATCCCTCTTTGCGCCCTTCATTCTTCCCTTCTATCCCCTTCCTACGTGCACTCTCTCTTGTCCCTCTGCGCCCTGACTCCTGTCCCTTATTCTGTGCGCTCAGTTCTCAGTCTCTGTCCCCCTTCGCTGACACCCTCTTTGACGTCATGCATTGGTTTGTTACTTTTATTTTGTGTAACTTTAACACTTGTTTTTATCTATGCAGTGTTCTGGCATCTTTTATTGTTGGACTGTTCAGACTGTTCGAGGATCTCTTCTTTACCTACCTGGAGATTAATCCCTTGGGTAAACAAAGTATTTTAAATCATATATTTTTATTCTGCTGGCTGACAAACTAAGATGATGGATGTAGTAAAATGAGTTTACTTCCTATTCCAGTTAATAGTAATTTAATTAGGTAGAATAAGAAGTAATCCAATAAATTTAGACTTTTGATTTTCATGTTACAAAGAACTCGGCAAGCCTTGCAATTGCAGTGTCTGAAACCTTGTTAAGATAAATGGATACAAACCAAGTTGTCTTTGAATATCTTCAAAGCTCTGAAAATTGCTAGATAAATAGTTGATCTTTCACGTGCTGGTGCATTGACAAGATGCTGGGAATTCTTCCCTAGTTTTATAAAATGTCAAATGGTTTTCATTTATTATTATCACAACTTAAAATTCCGGTTCCTTTCTGTAGTGAAGTAGAACATGACTTGGTCTCTGGCCTGTAGGATTGCTCACTGTAAACCTGCTTGAAATTTAGAGGACTTTAGTAATGAGTTCAGTGCAACTAATGATGGCTTTATATCCCAGCCAACAACCTTTATTGTCACGGTGAGGTCGGTGGGGATAAACAAAATATGGATAATATTTTCAATTAAAAATACTATTTGGTTTGGTTTTGTGTCTGCCGGATTCTAGTTCCTGTCACGTCCGAAGCTTTTCATTGTTAATAATACTGCTCATTTTCCACCGTGAATCTTTTTATAGAATTGTAAATTTCATTTCTGCTTTTTTATTTTTATTTTTCACTTACTGAAATCCCAAATTATTTTGGTGGAGGATGGGAAGAAGATGAGTGAAAACTGAAAAGGCTTCTCCCAAGCTTGTGTGGAATCTAGATTTTCTGCGTTAGTTATGCTGAAAGATGTGTGCTGTCTGGATGTGGCTTGTTACTCATTTTTGGATTTCTATTCCCTCTTGTTCACCTTCTGCAGTTGTAACAGATGCTGGAGTGTTTGTTTTGGATATGGCAGCAAAGATAGACTCCACAGCTGACTACATCTGCAAAGGTAAATGGGGCGATGTGGATTTCCCACCACCATTTGGCAGAGAAGCTTATCCTGAGGCAAGTAACTTCGCTTATTTCACTTTTTTCAAATTGTGGAATTTATTGTACTCAAAGTGAAAACGGGAAACCTCTAATTTTGCTTTCTCATCTTTTACTACAATGTGCAGTGAATTGTGGCTCTTCAATTTTTTAATATTTGAAGCCGGACATTCTTATTTGGATTAATGGTTCTTGGGAGGTCTTTCCATCTGAAATTTAATAACCCAGCATGAACAGCTCATTCTGATTCACAAATAATAAGTGTCATTGTTCTGAAACATTGAAGTAGTACACAGGCACGAAACAAAATCCTGTGGACTTGAGGTCTGTAATTCATATAAATTACCTAGACTTTGATAATCACCTTCCCACTTATTCACAACTTTCCAAACACTCTCCCTGCACTCAGTCACTGCTTTTCAAAGCACAGTATTCCAAGCTTCCGCCATTTGGCCCTTCGAGCCAGCACTGGTTCTCATGGGTCAAGGAATCTTTACGGCTATTATGTACCTTGTTGTCAAACCTACATTTTTTCATTGCCCCAGTGATGAGAGACTCAATTGATTGCACAGTTTGACTCGGAGTTTTCCCTAATTGTACTCAATTGCCAATGTTTTCCATTTGCTCTGCATGTTCACTGTTTTTCCCCCACTCTGTGAATCTAGTTCAATAAACAGTTTAATTTATGGCAGTGGATGCAAAAGTGTAGGATATGAGAACAGAGTAATGGTGAGAGTATTATGGATTATACCACCTCAAGGTAGACACAAAATGCTGGCGCAACTCAGTGGGACAGGCAGCACCTCTGGATAGAAGGAATGGGTGATGTTTTGGGTCGAGATTCTCAGTCTGAAGAAGGACTCTGCGCAAAATGTCACCTCTTCTATCCAGAGATACTGCTTGTCCCGTTGAGTTCAGCATTTTGTGTCTATCTTCGGTGTAAACCAGCTTCTGCAGCTCCTGTCTACACATGATAGAACTCTCGGATCGGATATGCTAATCGCCATTTTGGGACCGGCTTTGTTGATTTCTAGTTGATCAACAGGATATTTAACAAAACTGACACAATGTGCTGGAGTAACTCAGAAGGGTGGCATCTCTGGAGAGCATGTTTTGGATTGGGACACTTCTTCAGACTGATTGTAGTAGGAGGTGAAAGCTGTAAGAGTGCTGGGGGCTTGACAATGCCTGCCAAGTGATAGGTAGTAAAACTACTTTCTCTGTGTAATCATGGTCTACAATGAGGGGTCAGCAACGATGTGGATTGAAAAAGTGCATGATGTCGATCTCTTGTGCATGCACTCTGTCCCCTCACCCATTCAATGCTTTTCAGTTTCAGTTTCCTTGTCTCCTTGATGGAATCCTTGTAGCCTTCATGCACCTTCTGTCCAAGCTTAAAGTTTCCATGCCCAAGTGGTGAGAGAATGGAATGGGCTTTCCCTTCTTAATGGGACATGTTTACTTGTTTTACTAAACTGCCCAGGAGTATGAATGGAGTGAACTTGGAATATAATGGCAGAAATGCTGTCAATTATGAGTTTCACCTTCACAACAGCAAACTGAGCTTAAGTGGAATATGAACACTTTTAACAGCTTGAGTATTAACACTGTCATATCTGTTCTTAATCCTTTGGGCATGCCGCATTCTGTTACACTCTTATTTCCAAGTTTTACGGTTGTTTAACCAGCGTCTCGGGTGGGAGAAACATTTTAACAGTTAACCTTTTAGCTAGGTAACGAGAGAAAGGTGTGGAACTAGTTTTAAGCAAACACGGAGACGTGGAAAGTCGGACGGGCCCTGCGCCATGTGACCATTATGTAACTTGCGGTTTTGTTTCTCCTTTTTAAAGCTGCTGGCCAACTTGAGTTGTTCGTTGGACGATTTTCTTTTAACAAAATGCTTGGTTGTCCGAGTTTAGTTGACTTTGTCAACAAACTGTCCGTCTGTTACTGTTGAGTGAGCATTGCACTGGTTTTACGGGGAATCTGTTCCTGATTTTGGGAGCAGGTAGTTGAGTTATTTGAAGGTAACCGTTTCGATGATGTCACTGTTACAGGAAGCTTATATTGCTGATCTTGATGCAAAGAGTGGAGCCAGTTTGAAGTTGACCATCCTCAACCCCAAGGGCAGGATCTGGACAATGGTGGCTGGAGGAGGTGCTTCAGTTGTCTACAGGTACGGTGTACTTAATATTATTCTACACCCGGAGAAGAAACATTCAGTCTTCAGTCCATTAGCTCCTGCTGTTAGAAACATGATTAAACCTTGCAGTTTATCTCCTCTTCCTCTGCGTGAGAAGCTGGTAAGGCCATTCTTATCTTTGATTAAGGTTTAATAGCTGAATCTGGTCGTCAATTAATCATTCTAGAGGGACAAAAACCTAAAACCGAAGGGAATCATCTGTTCTTGTTTGCTTTGAAGGTTTTTTGGTCAGAATGGCCAATACGAGTGAAGAATCAGTGTCGAGAGTTTAATTAGCATATTGACCGGAACAATGAAATTCTTACTTGCTGCGGCTTGACAGGCATGTCCATATATACAATAAATGATCAATTGCTCTCAGTAAAGCAGACCATGAAGGGGCAGGCCAAAGTACACAGTGCAATCTGAGTGGTGCAAAGCCCATAGTCATTCTGTGCTGTGTTATGGTGGTGCAGGGCAGTTCAAGAGCCTGACGGTTGGTGGGAAGAAGCTGGCCTCAGCCTGGAAGCTATGGTTCTGGGACTGAGGCCACCTTCCCAATGGTAACAGTGAGACTGGGCCAGAATACTGTGCAGCACTCAATAATAGTGAATGTTGATCTAAAAGGTCCTGCTAACAGGACACCTTGTACAGAGTTATAATTGATGTGGACCAGGAAGAAAGAAGGAATGTTTGTACCATGATAATTTTTGATCCATTATCTGTGTTATCACAGAGGCAGTTCTGAGGTGTTTCCTATATCTCTCATTGCAGTGACACAATCTGTGACCTTGGTGGGGTGAATGAACTGGCTAATTATGGTGAATACTCTGGTGCCCCGAGTGAACAACAGACCTATGACTACGCCAAGACCATTCTCTCTCTAATGACTAGACAGCAGCATCCAGAAGGTGCGTCTGTTGGGGATGAGCAACTTCTGATATAGAAAGTTAACTTGTCTAAAGGAAGCATATTTCTGTAACTTAGTCCAATGCAGTGGCTTACGGCCACTTTGCAGCAATTAAATATTCAATTTCTGCAATATCCAATGTTTCCTCTATATTCCCTCCTGATTGCCATAAACATCTTTTTGAAGAATCTTTATTCTTGGTGCATTTAAACTATCTCTTTATGTGTGTTGATGGCAGCCACACTCTGGATTTATTCCATGACAATCACCATGTGTCTCCTGTGCTTTGACATTGTCGATAACTAAATTAGGGCAAAACAAACATTTCTCTAAAAACCAACCAATATGGTATTGGCTACTGTTGTTCCAAAATTTGCAGAATTTTTAATAGACAATAGGTGCAGGAGTAGGCCATTCGGCCCTTCAAGCCAGCACCGCCATTCAATGTGATCATGTCTGATCATCCCCAATCAGTACCCTGTTCCTGCCTTCTCCCCATATCCCCTGGCTCCGCTATTTTTAAGAGCCCTATCTAGCTCTCTTGAAAGTATCCAGAGAACCTGCCTCCACCGCCCTCTGAGGCAGAGAATTCCACTTTTAAAATGTCTCTTGCTCGCTCACGCTCTCTCCCTTTTCTCTCTGACCCCAATGTGTTTTCTCCCTTATCACACAACAAATGCAAGTAAAGACCTTCCCTGATCATCTCACACCATTTCTGCCCCTGTAGCAGGAACCATCCTTATCTTCAAGAATTTGAGACATTTGAATATATTTCTGTACATGTTGCTGCTCTGTAAAGTTGTACGGTTGTTAATTTTATTTCTATTTGACTGCTATATTTTGTACATGTTTTCCACTATATTCAGGAAAGATCCTCATAATTGGAGGCAGCATTGCTAACTTCACAAATGTAGCAGCAACATTTAAGGTAATATGATTTCTCAATCTCCAGGTTATTTCAATTGGTAATATTTTTGATGGAAAGATAACTCTGAGGGAAAGTTTGATTAATCATTCGTTCTTTGTATAAATACAGTAAGAGACAATTTGACTGTTTAGTTTAGAGAAACAGTTAGGGGGGGGGGGGGGAAGTTTCTGTGTTTTGCTCAGGAGAGTGCAGCTATCGACCTAAACTAACAATCCCCATCAAAACTAACAAAAGGCTTTAATTGTAGCAAGTTTTATCTGAAGATGTAAATACCTGGAGCTCCTGTCTGATTATCGTTCCTTTCTTTCCTAGGGCATTGTTCGTGCAATCAACGATTACCAGACCCCTCTGCAGAATCATAACGTCTCGATTTTTGTCAGAAGAGGTGGGCCCAATTACCAAGAAGGACTCCGCGTCATGGGTGAAGTTGGTGAGTAACATTGTCCGCAGATTTATACTTTCTTTTTATCCATGAAATGGTGCAGATGCTCTCAATCACGTATCTTGGGTAAAATGAGATATTAGCAGGCTAAGGCATGGGTGCCTTGCATTAGGATGTCAGCATATTAGTATCTAACCATTCATCATGGATTGATCATAAATCTAGCTGACTTTGCAAGAACGTGGCCTGCCAACTACATTTGGATCTTGGCATTTTGGAATAATTTACCCATCAACTCTAAAGATGGTGAGAAGAACAAACTTATGATAAGGATGTGGTGAAAAAAAGTTAGCAAGCTTGTCTTGGTATCGAGTCACTTCTCCAATCTCCTTGGCACACAGGCTTTAACTGCATGAAATATAGAATAGACAAATACATCCATCAAATTCACCCACGATTTATGTCTGTTTTCATTCAGTCATTATTGTTGTGTGACCATCTTATTTGAGGATGAATGAGAGCAAATTGGCCTTGTCTAACTTGGTGCTCTCTCTTCAAACATGAAATGTTTTCCCATCAAGTATTTTCTTGTCCCTCACAACTTCTCGCCTCTGCGTTCCCAGTCCTTCTTTTCACCCCCGTCAAATTGATCCTAGCCACCTTGAGACAATTGATTGAGACAAGATTCTGCTCGCTGTACTCTGGGACGGATGTGATTAAGCTACAGCAAGGTAAAGCCAGCAAAGTGCGATCAGGGATAGTCTGAGGGTCACCAAAGTGGAAGATGGTAGTTCAGAACGGCTCTCAGATTGTGGTAGGATGATTCAGTTGTCTGATAACAGCTGCGAAGAAACTGTCCCTGAATCTGGAGGTATGTGTGTTTAAAAGGGCGTGGATAGGAAATGTTTAAAGGGATTTGGGCCCAAATGCAGGCAAATGGGGCTGGTTCAGGAGGGTGCCTTGTTTGTCATAGACGAGTTGGGCCAAAGGACCTGTTTCTATAACACCAACTCCAACATTGTTTTTGTTATCTAGTTCCTCATTATATATATATATATACATATATATTTTGGTCACGTCTATTTGCAGGAAAGACAACTGGAATTCCAATCTATGTATTTGGCACTGAAACGCACATGACTGCGATTGTGGGAATGGCACTTGGCCAGCGGAGCATACCTGACCAGCCCCCTATGGCTGCCCACACGGCCAATTTCCTGCTAAACGCCAGTGGCAGTCCCTCGGTAAGTAAACTCAGCTTAAAACCCGGAGATTACTACGATATGGGGAAGTGTTTTGTGCAGGAAGGACCTGCAGATGCTGGTTTAGTTTAGAGACACAGCGTGGAAACAGGCCCTTCGGCCCACCGACCAGCGATTGTATTAACACTATCCTATACTTTAGGGATAATTTAATTTACATTTATACAAAGCCAATTAATTTACAAACCTGTATATCTTTCGAGTTTGGGAGGAAACCAAAGATCTCGGAGAATACCCACACGGTCACGGGGAGAACGTACAAACTCCGTATAGACAGCACCCGGGCTTGAGCCTGGGTCTCTGGTGCTGAAAGCGCTGTAAGGCAGCAACTCTACCGCTGCGTCACCATGCTGTAGTTTACAATGAAGATAGTGTCAAAATACAGGAGCAACTCAGGGAGACAGGTAGTATCTCTGGAGAGAAGGAATGGGTGACGGTTCGGGTTGAGACCCTTCTTCAGAAGGGTTTTGACTGGCTGGCTGGTGGTCATCTTATCAGTTAGTTGTACAAGTTTAGAGTTAGTGTTGAATAATGGCAGAGTACTTTGAATCTGTGCTATCTGCTTGCGTGCTGTAACAGCGGGTAGGGTTGTTTTCCCCCCAAATATGGATGTACGATGAATGGCAACGAGCCGTACCGTGCTGGAGCAGGCCCTTCGGCGTGCCATGGTCTGGGCAAGATGCCTATCTACATTAATCCCATTTTCCTGCCTCTGGACCATAATCCCTATATTCCTGTACTATCCATGTGCCTGTGCCAGTGCTGCGTAAATGCTCAATTATTTTGCTTCTGTGGGAACCTTGATCCAGATAACCACCATCCTCTGTGCAGAAAAACTTGCCCCTCCCATCTAAATACTAAATACTTTCCCTCTTACCCGTAAACCTACGTCCTCTAGTTTTAGACCTCCCCACCCTTGGAAAAAGACTATCTACCCTATCTATGCCCCTCATCATTTTATTACATATCTATGAAGTCGCCCATTAATTAAGCTCCAGTGAGCACAATTCCAGCCTTTACTGTCCTAAGGCACTCCATTCCTGACAACATCCTAGTGAATCTTCTGCGCTCTTTCTACCACTAAACAAAATCCTTACTATCATGTGATAACCAGAACTGCACAGAATATTCCAAGTGTGCCCAATGTCTTATGCTGCATAAGTGAAATGCATTAGGCCATTCAGCCCATCAAGTCTGCTCTGCCATTCAAATCATGGCTGATCTATCTCTCCCTCCTAACTCCATTCTCCTGCCTTCTTCCCATAACCCCTGACATCCATACTAATCAGTCACGTCCCAACTCCCCTTCTCAGTCATGCCCCAACCTCTTCTCAATACCCCTGGCCTGTGAAGGCAAGCAAGGAATCTGCCTCCATCATCCTATCCATCTGTGCTGCTGTTTTCAGATGTCAAAGACTGGAGGACATAGGTTTACAGTGAGAGGGGGCAAGGATTAAAGATGATGTGCATGGCACGGAGGGTGGTGAATGTCTGGAAAGCGCTGCCAGGGGTGCTGGCGGATACAATAGTAGCAGTTAAGTGACGTTTGGATATTTGAGGTCCTGTGCTATACTGTTCTATGTAAAAGGAGACTATGTGGGGTATGTTAGTTTGTGAGAGTGCGCTGATGTTGGCTTGTTGACATTGGACCTGGGAAGTTATGGTTGGGCAGGGTTGTATTGTGTGTGGTCGTTCTCTTGCAGTGTGGCCTTTGCATAACCAAGTCATGCTGCCTCATAAATTAACATCGCTTTTTTGCTTCCTTCCAGACTCCAGCCACGAGCAGAACTGCTTCTTTCTCGGAATCAAAACCCGAGGATGCATGTAGAACATCGATGCCTATGAAGTGTAACGTCCCATGTGGTAATTCATTTAATGTATTCAAAGGTTTGACGTCTGTGGTCTCCACAGTAAAGACGGTTTCTGCTAGAGAGGATGCTCGGCTCCAAATCGTTGCATTTCACAGATAAAATGTAGCTTATTTTTATGAAACAATAGCGTTAACTGACAAAACCCAGCATTTAAAAGCTGTTGTGTGTGCTCAGCCTCAAGGGAAAGATTGCTATCAAGGGTACAAGTGTTTGTTATCTTGTGTCTCTCACTCGAGAGTCTTGTTTAAATAGAAATATTAGATGCTTCCTCGTTTGCATTGTGCTCTATTGGAACAGTGTGGAGAGTTCTGTGACATGAAGAATTAAATTGAGATGGGATTGCAAGCTTAGGGTCACCCTGCACACTGACTAGCGGTCTGCTTCAAAGTAGCCCCTCTCTCTATGTTAGGTTTCTCCAGTGTAGGGGGGACGGGACACATTGTGAGCCCTGCGTGCAATGCACTAGGTTGCAAAAAGTGCATATAACTCTCCTGTACGGACAGTTTGGGTTTCTGGATAGTGGGACAGGATGAGGGGACAGGGCAACTGTTTTCCGAGGTTGCGTGGGAAGGTGCCGTGACGAGGTGCAAAAGGCGAGGGAACTAGAGAATCAAAATGGGAAGGATCCTTTCAAACGGCTGGAAAGTGAGTGGAGAAGATGATACGTATGGCAGAGTCCAGTTGCAAATGGCACAAGGTAGGGAGGGTGGATGATCTACTCGGTTTAAGTTTAGTTTAGTTTACAGTCCTGTACCTTCTTCCCGATGGCAGAGGTGAAATGAGTGTGTGGCCAGGATGGTGCGGGTCTCTGATGATGCTGGCTGCCTCTTTGAGACAGCAACTCCGATAAATCCCTTCGATGGTGGGGAGGTCAGAGCCGGTGACGGGCTGGGCAGTGGTCACAACTTTTTGCAGTCTTTTCCGCTCCTGGACGTTCAAGTTGCCGAACCAGGCCACGATGCAACCAGTCAGTATGCTCTCTACTGTGCCCCTGTAGAAGTTCAAGAGAATTCTCTTTGACTTACCGACTCTCCGTAATCTTCTCAGGAAGTAGAGGCATTGATGTGCTTTATTTATAATTGCATCAGTATTTTTGTGTCTATCTTTGGTTTAAACCAGCATCTGCAGTTCCTTCCTACACTTAAATTTTTACTTTGATGCCTTCAAGGAAGAAGTGAAGTGTCCTTTTGACCAGCTTGCTGTGGGATGCAGATGCAGTGAGATTAAACGTCCATGGTGAAGATGAGCCAGTTGGGACCAGGAAACTGAGGAGGATGTTAGAGATGCAAGTGGGAAGGGACAGAACAGGACAGGGTAGATTAGTATCACGGTCAGAAGTGAGCTTTGCTGGATGAGAGCAGGCTGAAGCTGTGGCGAGTCCTGTTTGTAGACCTCGGGGAGGAGATAAAGTGGGCCGTGTAAAGTTGAATAAAATAACACTAGAGGCCAGTGAGGGAAGACTTGAGGAAATGTTGGAGACAATGGTCTGATGTGCAGTGCCATTACTGAGAGCTTGTGTTCAAATTCTGAGGCTGAGGTCAAAACCACAACAATAGTGCCCTTGTCTTCAGGCCTGGCTTCCAGAGTATTTCCAAAACTTTCTTGTTATTTCAGATTTCCAGCATCTAAATTTGCTGCTTCAGTACTCCTCTGTGCCTGCTCTAATTAAGGCCCAAGGGGATTTCAAGCAGCTTTCATTTTGTTTAAATTTGAAGTACTTTTGTGCAGTGTCTCTGGTTACTAAATGGACTATTCCAGCCTGTCTTAGAAAACAATGAGCAGAGCCTCTGTACATGTAAATACAGGAAATGGCACTCTGGTCTGTTTGACATTCATCACTCATAACCCAAATTAATTATTTCTTTATTAGCTGTTCATTTAAGATAAATGAAGATTCAAGAAGCAATGTTGCTACATTTCCATTTCTTAATTTGAGAAACTTTTGAACCCATTTCTCCCTGGAGTCGACTCGCTATTGAATTAAACGATGGCTGAGGTGCATATTTCCTTTGATTTAGTGTTCACTTTAAACCCCTTGCCTGACGAAAATAGATCTGTATTGGTTCAACGATGTTCAGTTCCCTCTAATTTCAATCCATTTGTGGGGGTTGGCGAGTTGCCTGGTGACGATGCAGGTTCGACCTAAAAATAAATAATCCAACCGCACCTTAAACACCACAGCTTCAATGTTCAGGTGAGGCCAATCATTTCTGGAATATGAAAGATTGCCATTTCAAAGGAAAGATCTCCAAATGTAATCTGTGTAAAGGTGAATGGATTTATTTTTCAAAGTCTGGATGGTCAGGACTAGTTAGCTGCACCTCCTTTAAAGGGCCTATCCGGCACCCGTCATAGCCGCAGCAGGTGGACGGAAACTTACAACATGTTAAAAATCCAGCGGCGACCAGAAAAAGGTACGACTCTTTGGGCGACTACTCACCACCATACAGGCGTCACGTGTCGCGTAAGTGGGACAGGCCCCTTAGTGTACATTCTTTGTTCCATTCCCTTAATGTAACTGGGCCAGCTGTGCTGCCCTGGGGGAAGCGGGAATCAATAAGGCCAATTGTCAGAAGGGAGAGGTTATAACATTTTATATTAAGTAGTGATTATGTTACAAGTCCAACTGTATATGATGTATTTCTTGGTCATCTCTCTTTGACAGAAGGAAAGACAAAGCAAGAAAAGAAAAGAGGTAGGAGGGTTATAGCAGATGTCTGTACGTTCATCAAGGTCGTTTGGTTGCTATTTGCCATCTTGCTTCCCAGCAGAGAGCTTCAGTGGTTCTGCTTCATTTGATCTCATTCTACAAAAAAATAACCTGGTGGGGAAGTCCCAGGGAAAGCCATGAAGACTTTATTTATCCAAGGAAACTGGGAATCAAAGGACTCAAACACTTCCACCCCATTTTTTTTTTTTAGTCTATTGAACCAATTAGAGAATGCGGCAGATCCTTAGTTTCTGGGATTGCACTGTAATGAAGCATTAACTCATTGTAGCTAACTGTCAGCATGGTGGTATCAGCAGAGTTCTGCATGAGATGCCTCCAGCCTTGCTCACACTTTCAGTCTGGGCTTTGCTGGTGTTGCATTCACCAGATGTTAGCTGGGATCCAAAGTAAAGTTGAAACAGCTTGTGTGTAAGTTTGGCCATTCTGCACCTATAGCTGGCTAAGTCTTGACTGCCTTTTATATCCACATTTCCACATTAACCTCGGCCCCAACCACAACTGCAAGTTTTCAAACAGCCTTGCTGAAAATGCCTGGTCTTCTAAATGAAATTAGCTTTCTCAGCACTGTATACAGGCACTGTCCTACTTGACTACCTCTTGTGTCACTGAAACGGCTGTGTTGCAATTCTTCAGTTATAAACGATTTGTATCCATTTTGTGAGACCTAATTTAACCAGTAGTCTTTCTGCCCGTTCAGATCTTCCCATGGGTAGAAGGAACAGATCACATGATTGTAAAAGGGTTGGATGATAAAATACTTCTGTGCTTTCCCCTGCTGGTCTTTGCTTTCCTGAGATGGGCAGAGTCATCATCTCTGTAGAGATTCTCACACATCTGTCTGCTCCTGGGTGTTCAAGCATTATCCCTCTGCTGCTCCTCATTTCTTCAACTCTCCTCCTCAGGAACATTGGTAAATGGCAGGCAGTCAGGAAAGGGCGAGAGCCAAGTAAATGGAAGCTATGAGGAACGCACAAGCTCACTTGGCACCTGTAGTAAAGGGCAGAATGTTTTGGAAGTTTGCCCACTATCAGTCTGAAAGATACGTGAGCTCAGTTAGAGGACAGAACAGTTGTCTCCCTTTCTCTGTTTTCCATTTTATTCACTGTTAATTAGACCATCTTTGTGTTTTTTTTTCATGGAGGTAGAGACATAGGCTGATAGAAGGCCATAACTGAAGGCACAAGCTCTCCGGCACTCTATCTCTCTGAGGATCCATTGGTTTTTATCTGAGAATTTCTCTGTAATATCTCTGTCATTCTAATATCTATCAAGAATCACCATATATGCCTTCCACAGTAGTTTGGGAAATTCTATTTCCAGAAGGCCTCTGCCAAGCTCTTGCACATAATGGCTTTCTTCTCCTTTCAAGAGTCATTGGCCAGGCTTTTAGTTTGCGGTCATCTGATGGATTGAGACTAGCCTGTACCACAGCAGTATGTCGGTATTTTCGCAGTGCTTGAAGCTGCTGCCAAGATTGCCGGCACTGATTGGGACCTTGTGTAAACAAGTGAGGGTGAGACCAGGCCAGTCAGTCTTTCCTGAATCTAATGCCAATGTTAAACTACCTACAAAAGCCGACAAGTTGTTTACCTTGTTTGATAACTGGGATGATGTACGTCTCGCTGCCACTTAAGATTTGATTAGTATCGGTGTCAGGGGTTATGGGACGAAGGCAAGAGAATGAAGTTGAGAGAGAAAGATAGATTGGATGGTGGAGTAAAAGTGATGGGCTGAATGGCCTAAATCTGCTCCTAGAACTTATGAATACCCAGCAACATGCAGCAAAATAATTTCTACTCACCTTTACAAGTTTCTAAAATGGCAGAACATCCCTTTTACCTTGTGGTTCCATGTCCTGGTTCTGTATGGCACAGGATGAGTGCGTTTTTTTTCTCTCTGGAATGCTGAGGTGGCGAATATCACTCAGTCATTCCACATTAGTTTGAGTAGCATGAAGAGGTAGATGATAGTGGAAGCCTGAATGTGCTTTTTAGCAATAGCTATTCTTCTGCAGTGGTGTCCAACCCGTAGTCTGTTGATCACTTTCATATTGAGGCCGAGTAATCCAGTGCTGAACACCCAAAGAATTTCTGTCTGTTTCCATTCATCTGTATCTCTGGTGTCCTGTCTAGAAACTGATTAGGAAAGAGCTGAGTCTAAACCTTGTTCATGGGTGGATCAATTACACTTTGCAAGAGCTATAAATCTAAGTGAATCACAACAAAGGATTGGACACCCTTGTCCCTTGTTAACGAGTGAAGTTGGGCCAATGTGGTGTGTTGTTCAAAAATGTTTGCCCCTTGTCTCTTCTCTTGCTCTTCCTTCTCCTCTACCCTCCACTCTGACGGTTCAAACCAACCTAGCCAGCAGCCCCACCTGATTAGAAATTTCATTGTGAAGATTACTGTTCTCTCAATTCTGCTTGAGTACCCTTGATGCCAGTCAGCATATATCTGTGCTGAATGAAATGTTCAGGCACATCATTTAAAACTGGCAAAACATTCATGCCGTTTTTATTTCCAAATAATATTTCCTTTGACACTAAATTGTGAGATTATGCCTTGTTTCTTTTGAAAATTCCCTGAAAAATTGATCGGTATCCTACAATTACTTGTAGCAGCTAATCAGTCATATAAGGCTTGGGGACAAATGGCTATTGTTTGATTTTGAAAATCCTGAGGTGGTCAGTTGTTGCTATTTACGCTCTTATGATATTCAGCTCTCTCATCTGATTCCTATTAGTGACGTGTTGAAAGCTCCTCCTGTGTGCTCTACATGCTGGTTACTTTTCCTGCTTTTCTTGTTGTGGGTTTGCACCTTGCCTTTTTGTTCGGTTTCCCTCTCATACATTTGGTTGTGATGCTCAGAAGTCATTTACCATCCTATTGGCTTGCAGGTAAAGCCACCACTCTGTTCAGTCGCCACACCAAGTCCATTATTTGGGGAATGCAGACCAGAGCTGTGCAAGGAATGCTGGACTTCGACTATGTCTGTTCACGGGATGAACCATCCATTTCCGCCATGGTTTACCCATTCACGTAAGTGCTGTTTCAACCCCTGTCTGTAGCCTTCAATCTGGTGCATTCTGGACATTGACGTTATCCAAGGGCAGTACAGTGGTGGAGCTGTTCAAGCTTCTGCCTCACAGCGCCAGAGACCTGGATTTGATCCTGACCTTCGGTGCTATCTATGTGGAGTCTGCACGGGTTCTGTGGTTTCCACCCACATTCCAAAGATGTGTGGGTTGATAGGTCAATTGACTGCTGTAAATTGCCTCAAATGTGGATGTGAAAGTGAGTAACGTAGAACTATATGAGCGGGTGATCGATGTTGGTGTGGACTCTGGGCCGAAAGGCCTGCTTTCGATACAGCATGGAAACCAAACCGAAAGGCATCAATTGAAAGTCTTGGCTCCTCAATGTGCCCAGGAGTCACCAATTGATTAGAAATTGCTTCATCATCAATGCTTCCCCTGCTAAATGACTGATTCCCTGGCTAAATGACTGTTCTGCCACCATGATCTCCTGGCAGAGGTCAGCTGCTGGCTGAGCAGGAATCCAAATCTGGATTCTATTCCTATACTTGCACACCATGACTTGTGATCTGAAGGATCCTACCAGCTTGGGGGTAAAATTGGGATCTTACTTCAGGTCACAATCTCAAACAAAACTGTGCCTGTACTTCTAAATCATAGTGTTAACTGAGATATATTTAGCATTTGAAGTTGGAGTCTTGTGTTCACTGCTCCCTGCCTCGCCTCTCTCCACAGGGGTGACCACAAGCAGAAGTTCTATTGGGGTCACAAGGAAATCCTCATCCCTGTGTACAAGAACATGGCGGATGCCCTGAAGAAGCACCCAGAAGTGGATGTTCTCATTAACTTTGCCTCCTTGCGTTCAGCATATGACAGCACCGTGGAAACCATGAGCTTCCCCCAGGTTGGTTTTCCTATCATTCACTTTCGAGTGCTCTAACTAAAATGTGAACACAAAAGCTGCTCTAGATTTTTTAGCATTCCCATTTGTTCTTTTATAATTAAGGTGCACTTGACCTCCACAAATTCTTTAAATCTTTCCACTGAGAACAAGACCCTAATGACACTTGCAAACCTTCACTCCACCTGCATCATCTGAGTAGAGCAGGTTTTTTTCCCTTTCATTGCTATTGCCCAACAGTTTTTGTACATACCTCTGTGGGAGGATGTTTTATGTTTTAATGTTAAACTTCTTGAATGCTATGTTGTATTTTTATTAGTGTGCTGCAAGGACATCGGAATTTCCCCTGAATAAGGGGATTAATAAAGTAATAATCTAATCTAAGAGTTGGTATTGCAGACACAATCTTGTAAATAACTTGCGTTTGGTTTTATTCATTTTTTTGAGAATCTTTTCTCAGTAGGATCTTGTATGCTGAACTAGACAGTGAGATCAAGAGTCAAGAGTCAATTTAATTGTCATTTGGACCCCTTGAGGTCCAAACGAAATGCCGTTTCTGCAGCCATACATTACAACAACTAGACCCCAGACACAACATGATTTACATTTTACATAAACATCCATCACATCGCTGTGATGGGCCAAAAAAAACTTATCTCTCCACTGCACTCTTTTGACAGAGTCAAAGTCAAAGCCCCCGGCTGGCGATGGCGATTGTCCCGCGGCCATTAAAGCCACGCCGGGTGGTGCAAGGTCGCACACCGGGGCTTGGTGTTGGAGCTCCCGGCGGGCACTCGCAGAGTCCCCAGGCCATTCCAAGCCTCGCGGGGCAGTGATGTTAGGCCCCACTCCAGGAGCTCTTCGACCCCGCAACTCGGGCGGGAGAAGTCGCCGTTGCAGGAGCCCCGAAAAGCGGTCTCCCTCCAGGGATCGCGGGCTCCCGGTGCCGCCGTCCGCAGATCCGCAGTTGCAGCCTCCGAATCAGCAGCAGCAGCAGCGCTCCACCACCACTCCACCCGCTCCGGACTTGGCCAGCTCCGCGACGGTGAGGTGAGGTGAGTGGGCACCAGAGTCCCCGGCTTCTTCTGTTGGAGGCCGCTCCTCATTGCAGCCCCAACGACAATGAAGACCCGACAAGAAAAGGTCGGGTCTCCAGTGCAGGGAGAGATTTAAAAGTTACCCCCTTCCTCCCACCCCGAGATGAATTTCAATTCAACATTTTTCATTTTTGCTGAATCCATTGTTAATTATCTAGTAAAAGGCAGAATGTATTTGGGGCTGCCAGTTGTTGGGTTTCTCTCCTCTCCCCAGTTTGCTGCCAACATAGTTCTGCACACATCGAAGAGCTCGGATAGTGAGTGGGGACCAGAGGTTCAGGATGGTGTTGTAGCTGAGGACTATAGGAGGTGGTGGAACGCTCACTCCGTACCACGTCTTCAAGTCACCATTGATTGGCGTCATTAGGAACGATGGCTCGAGGGGCCGAATGGCCTACTCTTGTGTCTATTGTCTCTGGCTCCTTGACATTTTTCGGGTTAAAGTCGGGTTAAGACCATTCCAAATGGAAACCATTGTAGTTTAGAACGCCACCATTGCTCCACCCAACACCTCCCCAGGAGCTTGAGGTTGTAGTTGTGATGGTATACTGACACGTACGTGCTCTTCTGTGTGCTGTAGATCCGGACAATTGCCATCATCGCCGAGGGTATCCCTGAAGCATTGACAAGGCGATTAATCAAGATGGCAGATGAGGGAGGTGTCACCATCATTGGACCAGCTACGGTAATAAATTAGCAATTCTTCTGGGGTATCTGGGTCTTCGTGGAGATGATGATATTATTGGGATCAAGGGTTCTTTTAAACAGAAAAAATTTGGAAAAATATCATAAATGGTGAGAGATTAGAACTCAGAAGTGTGGATGGTTTTGTGTATCCAAGATTTGCCAACGGCTAATATACAGGTGCAGCAAAATATTTGGAAAAGCTTGCAATGTTATTGTTTATCCCGAGGGCAACTGAGTACAAAAGCTGGTGAGATTATGCTTCACTTATTACATCTGGATTACTGCGTGTCGTACAGGGCTCCTTATTTAAAGACGGATGTTACTACATTTGAAGTAGATTAACATCTTGAATAGGCAGGTTATCGATTGAGGGCAAAATGGAAGGACTAAACGTGTATCTGCTGGAGTTTCGAGTGAAAGGTACTTGAATTAAACAAGTAAGATACAGAGGAAGCATAAAAAATAGCTGATGCTGGAATCTTGAGTGTGAAGAAGGGTCCCAACCCAAACCGTCAATCATAGAAACATAGAAAATAGGTGCAGGAGTAGGCCCTTCGAGCCTGCACCGACCGCCATTCAATATGATCATGGCTGATCATCCAACTCAGTATCCTGTACCTGCCTTCTCTCCATAACCCCTGATCCCTTTAGCCACAAGGGTCACATCTAACTCCCTCTTAAATATAGCCAATGAACTGGCCTCAACTACCTTCTGTGGCAGAGAATTCCAGAGATTCACCAATCTCTGTGTGAAAAATGTTTTCCTCATCTTGGTCCTAAAAGATTTCCCCCTTATCCTTAAACTGTGACCCCCTCGTTCTGAACTTCCCCAACATCGGGAACAATATTCCTGCATCTAGCCTGTCCAACCCCTTAAGAATTTTGTAAGTTTCTATAAGATACCCCCCCCTCAATCTTCTAAATTCTAGCGAATCCCATTCCCTCAACAGATGCTACCTGACCCGCTGAGTTCCTCCAGCAATGTTTTCACTCAAGGTCTGGCAGAGCCTTTGCAGGGTGGATGTGTAAAGGATGGTTCTTTTTGTGGCACAATTTAAAACTAAAGGTTACTGTTCAAACTGTCTGTGGAATTCTCTGCCTCAGAGGGCAGTGGAGGCAGGTTCTCTGGATGCTTTCAAGAGAGAGCTAGATAGGGCTCTTAAAAATAGTAGAGTCAGGGGATATGGGGAGAAGGCAGGAACGGGGTACTGATTGGGGATGATCAGCCATGATCACATTGAATGACGGTGCTGGCTCGAAGGGCCAAATGGCCAACTCGTGCACCTATTGTCTATGGTCTATTGTCAAATGTAGAGTTCAGATTTGAGCTAGATTAGGATACATTATTTCTGAGGATCATATGTCAACTTTAATCCTGTCTCCCAGCATTTCAGCTGGTTTCTTATTCACATCCTTGTTCCATGACTTCAATCACCACCTAGTGTTTTACATCGAGTTAGATTTTCAGCAATGTGTTCAGTTGTCTTTCCTTTGACACATCACTGGAGAATGATGCTCTCTTGGGTGTTTAATGTGTCCATGTAATGCTGCTAATCTCATGCCTTTACAAGCCAGCAGATTCCAGATGAGGCAGGAATCCAAGATACTCAGTGTCTCGAGATAAAGAGGAAATGGGCAAATCTACTGAAATGATGGTTGAATAGCTTGCCAGCATCTCTCTGTCTAAGCATGCTTTTGGAAGCGAGGTGCTGGAGAACGCCCGTGGGCCCACACAAGACGATCCAGTCCCTTTGTGACAGGAGAGAAACAAAATGGAAACGTACCATGTTCATGTAACAGACCCAAACATTGGGACCTCATTGAAACATACAGAAAAGTGAAAGGCTTGGATAGAATAGATGTGGAGAGGATGTTCCCATTAGTGGGAGAGTCTAGGACTAGACTCAGAATTAAAGGACATTCTTTTAGGAAGGAGAAATGTCTTTAGTCAGAGGGTGGTGAATCTGTGGAATTATTTGCCACACAAGGCTGTGGAGTCCAAGTCAGTGGATATTTTTAAGGTAGAGATAGATAGATTTTTGATTAATACAGGTGTCGAAGGTGATGGGGAGAAGGCAGGAGAATGGGAGGGAGAGATAGATCAGCCATGAATGAATGGCAGAGTAGACTTGATGGGTCGAATGGCCTAATTCTATTCCTATGACTAACATGCCTCTCACAGCTAATTTCATGTTGGCATTTCAGGTGGGTGGCATTAAGCCAGGCTGCTATAAGATTGGCAACACCGGGGGAATGCTGGATAATATCCTGGCCTCCAAGCTGTACCGTCCCGGCAGTGTGGCATATGTGTCTCGCTCGGGTGGAATGTCAAATGAGCTGAACAACATCATCACCAGAACCACCGACGGTGTCTATGAAGGAGTTGCCATTGGCGGTGATCGGTAAGGACCTGTGGGAGTTTCTCTTGTGACCCTTCACGAAGGCCTGCTACTAACTAATCCCAGCTGAAGAACTGATTTAGTTCCAGCTTGTTTACTGCTTACTAAATGCCCTTGGGTGGCAACACGACTCTGCTGTTATTCGGTTCATGTAATGAAAGCAGCGATTAGTGTGAAGCAAACTTTTGTCACCTGGTGGTGCTGTAGAACAGTGTGCTGCAACACTGGAGAACCCGTGGAATGAAAGTTTCTGCACGGAAACGCTCCCTTCGGCCCACTGTGTCCATACGGTCATTTATTTTAAACCCATTTACCAGCACTTG
This sequence comes from Leucoraja erinaceus, assembly GCF_028641065.1. NCBI lineage: Eukaryota > Metazoa > Chordata > Chondrichthyes > Rajiformes > Rajidae > Leucoraja > Leucoraja erinaceus. The sequence goes on from NC_073403.1 coordinate 6,351,437, forward strand.
GTCTGTAGCCTTCCCTGTGTAAGAAGGAACTGCAGATGCTGGTTTAAACCAAAGATAGACACAAAAAGCTGGAGTAACTCAGCGGGACAGGCAGCATCTCTGGGGAGACACAGGGCGTCGAGAGAAGGAATTGGTGACGTATGGGGTCGAGACCCTTCTTCAGTCTGAAGATGCTGCCTGTCCCCCTGAGTTACTCCAGCCTTTTGTGTCCATCCCCTTATGAACCTGATTACTGATGAACAGTATTTTCTCAAATTAGTTTTGATCTGGTTATTAATGGATGTTGTTTGTCTCGCCTCAACAGGTACCCAGGATCCACATTCATGGACCACGTCTTGCGTTACCAAGACACACCTGGAGTCAAAATGATTGTTGTTCTTGGTGAGGTAAGTTTACCCAGGAGAATGCAGTGTGGTATTCGGGTGGGTAGTGGGGGGAAAGCCATGATCAATCAGCCTTACACAGTAAGGATTAAGATATTACTGGTTGCATCTTGGCATTGCACTGCTGGCAGAGGTGGGTGTTTGAGTTATAGGTTATATGCTGAGTATTAAGGGGAATGTTTTGCTCCTTCATAAGATCATAGGTGATAGGAGCAGAATTAGGCCATTCGGCCCATCAAGTCTATTCCGCCATTCAAACATGGCTGATCTATCTCTCCCTCCCAACCCCTTCTCCCCATAACCCCTGACACCTGTACACCTTAAGTGCAGTATAGCACAGTGGCACAACAGGTAGAGCTACTGTCTTAGCCGTGCCAGAGATCCTGACCTGGGAATGAAGAGGTCCAAAACCAAAGGGTTTAAGGAAGGACTAAGAGGTTCAGCTGGGATATAGAAACATAGAAAATAGGATCTGAGGAATATTTGTTTCACCCAGAGACAATCTGTTGGTGGAGGCAAAAAACAATTATTTCGACAAGCACCTGAATCACCAAGTCCACAGGCCAAGTTCTGGTAAATTGGATTGGTATTCGAAACATAGAAAATAGATGCAGGAGTAGGCCATTCGGCCCTTCGAGCCAGCACCACCATTCAATATGATCATGGCTGATCATCCAAAATCAGTACCCCGTTCCTGCTTTCTCCCCATATCCCTTGATTACGTTATATTCCGTTAAGTTATATTGATGGTATATAATGAGTTGAAGGGCGTGATATTGTGCCGTAGACTTTGGTTCTATCTTTGACCTGATTTCAGTAACCCGGTGTGCTCCTATAAATGTTAAAACCAAGATACTGGAATTCTACAGATATATATCATAGTTTGAAGATTGGGAAAAAAAACAAAAACATTCTAACCAAAATCTCTCTATAGATTGGTGGATGTGAAGAGTACAAGATCTGTACAGGAATTAAAGAAGGGCAGATTACAAAACCTGTTGTTGTTTGGTGCATTGGCACATGTGCTACGATGTTTTCCTCCGAGGTAAGTGTTATCACAGATCTTCTGATAACCTGCTGTAAAGGTGTTAAACGAGTTTAGGGATGAAGGCAGGGAAGTGTTTATTTACATACATCACCACACCTGTCCAATTTGCACCTCACTTGTAGGTAGGAACGGTTGCAGGCGGTTTGATTGGTGTGGAGTGAAATAATTGAAACAGAAATCGAGAAATACTCGGCCGAATTAGGCAGCTTCTGCTGAAAGATAAGCTGATTGCTAAACTTTAATCGGCAGCCCATGAGAATCAACTGAACCCCAAGTTCTGACGAGCAGTCTTTCACCCGCAACATAAACTCACTTTCTCTTCCCCCAGTTGAGCCGTCTTTAATTTAAGAAAGAGCTGAAAGTAGGATTTCAATAAATGGGAAAGTAGGGAGAAGAATTATTAGTAACATTAAATCTAAGGAAAAGTGTTCTAAATGTTGAAAGAAATTGCAGTGAGCATGTGGATTGGCAATGCTTCAGAAGTTTAGGATCACAAATGAATTAATTCTAAACAAAAGCTGTTTGGGATTGAAGTAAACGGACTGAGTTAGTTTCTTCTTGGTTTCTTGGTCCTCCAAAATATTCCAAATGGAATTGAAACTGGAGGTGGTGGAGGGAGGACTTAAGCCAGAAAGGGTTTTTGGGAAGAACGAGCTACCTTAAATTTAGTTGCGTCTGGTTGGGGAACTATGGTAGGGTGAAGACTATTCCATGCTTTAATTGTGCGGGGGAAGAATGAATTGCTGTACACATCTGTCTTGGTAGCTGGTATCTCAAATTGGATCGCATGCCCTCGTCTGCTCCTAATTGGTTTGGGTTTGGTGTAGGTTTTGTAATCTATGTCGAGCTGGCCATTTAACATTTTGTAAAAACAGGTCAAACGGTGAGCTTCACGTCTGTCTTGGAGAGGGTTCCACCCCAGTGAATTCAGAAGTTTGGTAACACAGTTAAGAGACAAACGGGCTGAATGGCCCTACTGCCACTTCCATTTCTTACAATAATCTCTTGTTGAGGTACATTTAGCTGGTAAAGAAGCTTGCTAAAGCACGTGGTGTAGTGTACCAAATAAATCCGATGAATGCTGTTGATGTTCTAGTCTGGGTTTATAATTTGTAGCAATTGGAGTAACTTCTTGCTACTTGTCCACGTACCAATCTTTCGTGCATCCACACAGGTACAATTTGGTCACGCTGGTGCCTGCGCTAATGAGAACTCTGAAACAGCAGTGGCAAAGAACCAGGCTCTGAGTGAGGTTGGCGCCATTGTACCAAATAACTTCGATGAACTGGGTGAGGTCATCAAGTAAGTGCTTTGATTTTGGGTGCTCTCGTCTAGAGGCAGCAACTCAAAGGGCAATAATGAGGGATATAACAGGCAGGTTTAGCATCGAGTCTATGCACTGGGACCGACAAACGAGGGTGAGACTCAGAGGCTGGAGTTACTGATACAGTAACTGGACCAGGATAGGACCAGTGGTATTCAAGGGAAAGGAGGGGATGGAATGATGTTGTTGAATCACACATTGTGGAGCTGTGGACTGAGTAGTAGTCAAGCATGCTGCTGTTTGAGGAATCTTTCTTTAATTTGACAGGGCTGTTTATGATGACCTTGTTGTTAAGGGTGTGATCGTACCTGCACAAGAGGTTCCTCCTCCTACTGTACCCATGGATTACTCCTGGGCAAGGGTAAGTGGTTCACACAGCCAGTGACTGTGTTGAGAATCTCCCTTCACTCAGTTATTTTCATTGATGATCTGAATTATGTATAATGGCTGCATGTTGTTTGTATTATTTTAATGCAATGATTATTCGATGGGGCAGAGCACCTGCCCCAACCTTTGCTAACAATGGGGAAACTCTCTGCGGGATGTGTGTTGCCACTTGCTGTTGATAAATGTCACAATATGTGCCTAATTCCAGATGGACTTGCTTCATCTTGGGCTACACTGTGATGGACTTTGGAAAGTCTACTCAAGCAAGTGATCTATTTAAAATGATTCATTCCAATGTCCCCCGAGGCCCATCTTGCAACAAGCATCATAGTCTCCCAGATAATTAAGTACAGCTTAGAGTCATAGAGTGATACAGTATAGAAACTGGCCCTTCAGCCCAACTCGCCCAAACTGGCCAACAATGTCCCCGCTACACTAGTCCCACTTGCCTGTGCTTGGTCCATAACCCTCCAAACCTGTCCTATCCATGTACCTGTCTAACTTTCTTAAACAATGGGATAGTCCCAGCCTCAACCACATCCTCTGGCAGCTTGTTCCATACACCCACCACACTTTGTGTGAAAAAGTTACCCCTCAGATTCCTATTAAATCTTTTCCCCTTCACCTTGAACCTATGTCCTCTGGTCCTCGATTCCCCTGCTCTGGGCAAGAAACTCTGTGCATCTACCCGATCTATTCCTCTCATGAGAGAGAGTTTAATTGCTATAACTGGTTTAGTAAATGAAACACATCTGGCCTTGTTGTAACTTTGAGTCTGTCTTCAGGAGTTGGGTTTGATTCGTAAACCAGCTTCCTTCATGACCAGCATTTGCGATGAGAGAGGCCAGGAACTGATCTATGCAGGAATGCCCATCACTGAAATCTTCAAGGAGGACATGGGCCTCGGAGGTGTCCTGGGTTTGCTCTGGTTCCAAAGAAGGTGAGCTGTACGACATGTGCCGCTTGTATCTGTGATCCTGTAACTCCCACGTGGTGGCCAGCCAATATGTTTGCTGGGGATGCTGATCAGACTGCTTTTATTGTCTATTCCTAATTATCCAAAGATGGTTGCAGAGAAGATTAAAAAACTAAAGACAGTTTAAGCTGAGTGAGGAGATGATTTTAATTGGTAACAATTAAGAAGCAGCTATGCATTTCTACACAGGAAAGGCCAGGCTACTTGGTGTCACTGATAAGATTGCTTATCGTTCTAAATAGTTGTTCTGTTTGTAACACTTCTATTGATATCTTTTTATCGAGTCCACACACAAGATTAGAAGCTGTCATCCAGAGCTGAACACACTTGTCGGCATCTGCACACAATGGTGTCTTGTGCTTCTTGTGCGTGGTGGTGGAAACAGGGCCGCGACGTGAACGCTCTTTCCTTCACCCCTTCTATTGAAATGAAGCAGTTAGTTTTTTTTAAAAGGCTAGGATTTGCTCAGAACCTCTGTCCCCAAGTGTTTTACATCACATTGGGTAGTTTTACGGTTTAGTTGTTGCTGTAGTGTTGATGAGGTAATCTGTGCTAGTGATGTGAGCAGGATAGGGATAACTCTGACCCTGTTCTGCAGCCTCTATGCAGCATCTCATTGAAACAAGTTATATAGGTGCTCTACTCAAACAGTGATGGGGTTTATAAACGTGTGTACATGTTATAATCTGCCATTGTTCTCTTGATTCTATCTCTTAAACTTGCCTCTTTGACCAAGATTTTGAGAACTACCAAAACCTCTAGCTACCAAATGTTGTTTGGCTGCAAGAAATCCTTTGGGAATTTTAAAGATGCTGTGTAAATACAAGTTATTGTAAATCCTATTTTTTTGTCGATTGGCATTTAGAGGTATTGTGGGAAGGAACTGTTAGCAGCTGGAGGGCAGAGGCCAAGCAGTAACCATCAAAGATCCTATAGCGAGCAAGATAGTCCACTCGACGAAAAAGACGTAGTACAGTCATGGGCAAATTCATGGGTAATTTAAGGCCCCATTTCCGTGACCGGCTTCCGTCTCCGCAGCAAAGATCCCATAGGATAATAGCGCGGAGACGGAAGCTGGTTACGGAAACGCCCTCGTAAAAATAAAAGTTATTTGGTGAAAATCTTCTCATTTTCAGAATTTTAATTTATTAACACAAACTGTTCCCCCGCAACGTCGATTACACTGTGAGTCGGGTCGGGTTACAGAAATGGATGAAAAAAAGCCCACGTTCCGTTGCGTACTACACGTCAGCCCATTGCATTTAGTAGGAGTGGTCTATCTTGCTATAGGATCTTTGGTAACCATGTAGAGTCTAGAACACTGCTTCATGAGCACTGACTGCGTAAAATTGGTAAATGTTTAATGCCACCCTTTGAACATGTAGCATATGTAACATTATAGCAGCTGTATTTTGCTGGACTAAAGAAATTGAGCTGTTTTAGTACAAATTAACAAAGCTATACTGGAACCCCAGCAATCTTCCATAAAATGACATGCAATTTATCCCTCATCTTCCAGCCTGAGGACAATTTTGTGTAGGATGGGGTTTGGTGGTTGTATGAAACGTGGGTATTGTACAGTTGCAAGGAGCAATAATCCACTGTACAGTTGAGATGGTTTGCTGAACATTTCAATATTAAACAGCTGCCTCAGTGTATGGAATCTTGTCCTTGGAGCAGTATGTTTTGGGAAAAACAGAACTCTCCCTGTGATAACACAGTAGCTGGTTTTAAAGGAGAACTAACAGCAAAGGACCAGATATTACTAGATTGCAAGATTTTGTGAGCAAATGGTTTAAGTTCAGAGACTATGAAAGGTGGTGGGGAGTGCAGCGGTTACTACTGCTGCCTTACAGCTTCACGGACCCGAAGTTGGATTCTGAACTCGTGCTAACCTCACGCTGAGTATTTGCAGGGTTTCTTGGGGAACTCCAAGCGGGTGCTTTAGTTTCATCTCATGACCCAAAGATGCAGAGATAGGTTAATTAGGCTCCTGTAGATTATCCTTTGGTATAGATTAATGGCACCAAGGGCAGTTGGTGGGCATGTGAGAGGGAAGAAATTATATGGGTTCGTGGGAAATAATCTGGGGGGGTGGAGTTGGAACTAATGGATTTGGAATTCTGGAAGCCAGCATCGATCTAATGGGTTAATGGACCACTTCTATGTTATAAATATAAGATGCATTTGTTTAAGATACATGAGATACTATTTATTTATTTATTCAATGTAATAGTTGATGTATTTTTGCCTCCTTGTATGTGTGTGGTTTTAATCTTGCCTTTGCTTCAAGGTTGCCTAAACCAGCCTGTCACTTCATTGAGATGTGCCTGATGGTGACTGCTGACCATGGACCTGCCGTCTCTGGAGCCCACAATGCTATAGTGTGTGCCCGAGCAGGGAAAGACCTGATCTCCAGCCTCACGTCTGGTCTCCTTACTATTGTGAGTCACTGCACATTTACAATCACATTGGTGCTAATCAGTAGGTTCTCAGCAAATGCAGAGATTTTAATCTGCGCGCCTCTGTTTTCTATTTTAAATTAGGTGGTACTGCACTAAGACAGGATTCAAATTAAAAAAAAAAATGATATACTAAGCTTGGTGTCAGCATGGATCTGAAGAGCTGCGTGAGAGATGATTCCAACTGCTCTTCATTAGATTCCCCGTAACTCTAAACCCATTTGCCCTCGGTGTGCAAGTATCTATCAGATTACCAATCAGCATCACTGCCTTCATGCTGCCAAAAGCTGTCTCCCCGGCTGACAGTTTTGCGATTTAAAATGAATATAAATTGGAAAATACTAACTAAAGAGGATTAGTTTTAGGATTAATCCTCTGAGAGGATTAGCAATGTTGCTCCAATGCTGTGTAATAGCTGTGTGTTGTTCCCCCTCACCTTGCCCAGAATGTGGAATGTGTTCACCTCCCTCCCTCATTTCCTTCCTCACAACCTTTCTGCACACCTTCTGGTGACCACAAGTGGGCAGTGCTGTAACTGTTGACAGTCCTGTTCTGGGACTGCAGTGAGTTGGAGATGTTATACTGCCGACCAGTGGGCATGTCATGCTTGAGTAATATCTCTCAGCGACCAAAATAGGCAGCCCTGGCATGTAAATGACAGGGCTGTGTCTGCAAACTCTGCTGTAGGGTGTCACTTCCTAAGGAATAAAGATCACTCGCAATTTGTCCTGACAAGCCACATAAAAGCTATGGCCAAGGGAGCACACCAATGCCTCTACTTCCTTAGATAGACACAAAACGCTGGAGTAACTCAGCGGGACATGCAGCATCTCTGGAGAGAAGGAATGGGTGACGTTTCGGGTCAAGACCCTGCGTAAAAGCTTCGGAGGTTGGGCACGTCCCCAGCAAACCTCACCAACTCCTACAGAGGTGCTGTAGAAAGCATCTTATCAGGATGCATCACGAACAGCTCCATCCAGGACAGCAAGAAATTGCAGAGTTGTGGATGTAGCCCAGACCACCTCTCAAACCAACCTCCCGTCATTTGACTCCATCTACACGCCACACTGCCTTAGTAAGGACCAGTGACACACACGGTCACTCCCTTCCCCCCTTCCCATCAGGCGAGAGGTACAGAACTTTGAAAACGCACACCTGCAGATTCAGGAACAGTTTCATCACAGCTCTTATCAGACAACTGAACAGTCCTCGTCAGCTGGAGTGTGGTCTTGACCTCCCATCTATGTCATTGGAGACTTTTGAGCTATCATTAATTGGACTTCAATGTTATATCTTGTGCCAAGTGTTGTACCCTTTATCCTATATCTATGGTTGTGGATGGCTTGATTATATTAACGTATAGTCATCTGGACTGGATAGCACGCAAGCGAAAGCTTTTAACTGTACCTCGGTACATGTGACAATGCTAAGGTAAACATTAACATGGAGTGTCGTGCTGATGCTACCAACATGGATTGTATTTCATTTGTTAACCAGAAATCTCTTGCAGGGAAGTGGAAGTCCTGTTTTGCACGGGTAGTATTTAATTTATTCTCTTCATTTCTCCAATAATAGCTGCACAGCTGGTAGAGCTGCTGCCTCACGTCACCAGAGGCCAGTGTTCGTTCTTGACCTTGGGTGCTATCTGTATAGAGTTTGCTCATTCCCCTTGTTGCTGTATGGGTTTCCTCTGGGTGCTCTGGTTTCCTCTCACATCCCTAAGACTTGTGGGTTAATTGAAAATTGCCCCATACCATGCAGGGAGTGGATGGGGAAAGCGGGATAACACGTGTGAACAGGTGATCCATGGTCAGCTTGGAGCCTATGAGCCAAAGGGCCTGTTTCCGTGCTGTATCTTTTCAATCAATCAAGAGGAAAGAGAATCCAAGGAATGATTTGCATTAACAGGGAGAGCGAAGAGAAATTGTGACTTTTTGTAAAGGATACAGTTACTCACGAGAGAGCCATTAAACCCGAGGCTTAAGTCACTAGCCATCCATCCTTGAATTGAGAGCCACGTGCAGAGTGCAGCATTCAGGCCTGCCGAGTACTGTATCTATCCCTGCTCACACCTGGACTAACTGGAAAGCGGTTGTTTAAGAAGGAACTGCAGATGCTGTAAAGTCGAAGGTACACAAAAATGCTGAAGAAATTCAGCGGGTGCAGCAGCATCTATGGAGCTGAAACCCAAAGGAAATAGGCAACGTTTCGGGTCGAAACCCAAAGGGTTTCGGGCCGAAACGTTGCCTATTTCCTTCGCCCCATAGATGCTGCTGCACCCGCTGAGTTTCTCCAGCATTTTTGCGTAACTGGAAAGCAGGTTGTGTCTTTGGTTCCCTTTGCTCACTCTGAGCCCAACCACACACTGGGTCAATGGAGTTGCTCCTTCATTTTCGTTTGGAACATTGCCATTAGGAAGCTGAACTAAAAATGGAAATACAGCAGATCCTCAAGAGGTTGGCAGCATCTCCAGCAAACAAGGCAAAGCTAACATTCTTCACCCTTGAAGAAGGCTCTCGACCCAAATGTCAGCTATTCCTTTTCTTCGGCGATGCTTCGCCTAACCTGCTGAATTGCTCCAGCTTTTTGTGTCTGACCTTCTTAACCCTGCCTTGGAATTGATGAAAGACTTTTTGACTGTTCTGATTCAAGATTACTGAACTGAAAGTTACCTTTCGCTTCTCTCCACACATGCTCATTGATTAAAATCATTCTGTTTTGCTTCCTAGTGGACAATGTGCTTTGTGTTTTTGCTGTGTGTGTGTGTGGATATTTCGGTAGTTTTTGCCCGCAGATCACGATGATTAGTGGGTGAATTGCTGATTAGATGTCTGTGACCTGAGCTGACTATCCCTGCAGGGTGACCGGTTTGGAGGAGCGCTGGATGCAGCCGCCAAGCAGTTCAGCAAAGCCTTCGACAGCAGTCTCATCGCGATGGACTTTGTCAATAAGATGAAAAAAGAAGGAAAGCTGATCATGGGGATTGGGCACCGGGTGAAGTCGGTGAGTTTTCTGAGAGACTTGTCGCTGTGGTTCAGACCCTATCACTGCTTGTTGCTACCAAGTCCTTAATTTGTATACAAATACTATCATAACTTTCAGAACCTCAAGTCCAAACTAAGCACATTTTGGAAAACATTGTGTAGAGAAAGATTTGTGTTGATCAATAAAATTGCTCTCAGCCTTCCACTTATTTTCAATATAGCTCTTGAATATAGCTCATACAAATGGTGGGTCTGCCTTTATGTATTCATGTTTTATTATTATTATTAATGTTTAGTGTTTTCTGAGTCATTCGTAACTGTCACTGTATGCCATGTTGTTACTTGTGGGCGGAGCACCAAGGCAAATCCCTTGTATGTGAATACTTGGCCAATAAACTTACTTATTTATGTGCAGGGGGTGCCTCGCTTTAATCTGAACAAGCAGTTTTAGGAAGATCGGGACTCCGATGAGACTTCAGTTCACAGCCTTCTGGCTCTGACAAGAGTATCACCCAGTGAGGCTCAGTTGGCACAAACTATCTGGGGAGCAACCACTGCTGAGTGACAAATTAACGAGTTAGGAATGCTGTGATTGACCTTTCCGCCGTGGAATTATGATGGGAAAATCCTGTGCGGCTGGTTGGGTGTCCAGGAATATCTCATTACAATCACCAGAATGTGCAAGTGACTAGCATGAGTAGTTAATAGAATTGGCATAGTTGTGATGGAATAGGAGAAGGTCACTGTGTTGGTGTGTTGAGTGCTGCTTGAAAAAAAAACTCATGCTCAAAGTTTAGCCAAGCATTAGATTCAGAAGAAATAAAATCTATCACCCGAACTAAGGTTTTTCTAGATAACCGTCTCGGTTTTTTTTGAGCTCCAGAGATGCCTACTTGAATGTGGGAAACAAACAAATGTGACATTTGCATCGCCCAAACGGTTCTCGTGCAGTAGCTTTCAACACTGGATGGTTTTAAAAAAAAAAAAGCAATTGAAAGATGGGAAGCAAAGAGTAGGAATTAACGGGTCCTTTTCAGCATGGTAGGCAGTGACTAGTGGGGTGCCACAAGGCTCGGTGCTGGGACCCCAGTTATTTACAATTATATATTAACGATTTAGACAAGGGAACTAAATGTAACATCTCCAAGTTTGTGGATGACACAAAACTGAGTGGCAGTGTGAGCTGCGAGGAGGACGCTATGAGGCTGCAGGGTGACTTGGGTAGGTTGGGCGAGTGGGCAGATGCATGCAGATGTAGTATGATATGGGGAAAATGCGAGATTATCCACTTTGGTGGCAAGAACAGGAAGGCAGATTATTATCTGAATGGTGTCAGATTAGGAAAAGGGGAGATGCAAAGAGGTGTGCTTATACATCATTCACTGAAAGTAAGCATGCAAGTGCAACAGGCAGTGAAGAAAGCTAATGTTGGCCTTCATTGCGAGAGGATTTGAATGTAGGAGCAAGGAGGTCCTTCTGCAGTTGTACAGGGCCCTGGTGAGACCACACCTGGAGTATTGTGTAAAATTTTGTTCTCCTAATTTGAGGACATTATTGCTATTGAGATTGCATAGGTTCATAAGGTTAATTCACGGGATGGCGGGACTGATATATGATGAAAGAATGGAGTGACTGGGCTTGTATTCACTGGAATTTAGAAAGAAGAGAGGGGATCTTATAGCAGAAACATAAAATTATTAAAGGATTGGACAGACTAGATGCAGGAAAAATGTTCCCGATGTTGGAGGAGTCCAGAACCAGGGATCACAGTTTAAGAATAAGGGGTCGACCATTTAGGACTGAGATGAGGAAAAACATGTTTACCCAGAGCGTTGTGAATCTGTGGAATTCTCTGCCACAGAAGGCAGTGGAGGCCAATTCATTGGATGTATTCAAGAGAGAGAGGTAGATTTAGCTCTTGGGGTTAAAGTAATCAAGGGATATAGGGGAAAAAGCAGGAACGGGGTACTGATTTTAGATGATCTCAGGATCATATTGAATGGTGGTGCTGACTCGAAGAAGCTGAATGGCCTACTCTTGCACCTATTTTTCCATGTTTCTATTACTGAAAATTAACATGCAGGTGGAGCAGGCAACAAGAAAGACAAAAGTATATAGATACAAAGAGGTGGAGTAACTCAGCAGGACAGGCAGCATGTCTGGAGAGAAGGTATGGGAGACATTTCGGGTCGAGACCCTTCTTCAGACGGGTCAACCTGAAACGTCACCCATTCCTTCTCTCCAGACATGCTGCCTGTCCTGCTGAGTTATTCCAGCATTTTGTGACTATCTCCAGTTTAAAGCAGCATCTGCAGTTCCTTCCTGCACACTCCTAGACAGAAGTATATGTTCTTTATTGCAAGAAGATTTGAGTGCAATAGATATGCCCTAATTACGTGGGGTCCTGATATGATGGTGTCTGGAATAACCTGTGGAGATCTTGTTTATGGCAAGATGGTCTTGCACTAGAAAGGAGTACAGCAAAGTCCTTCCACGTTGAGTTCTGGAATGGCATGGTTGCCTGAATGCGACCAAATAATTTGGACAGGATCTACATTCCTGACTAGAGGGGATGATTTATCATAAACATTCCGAATTCTTTCAAGACTTGACTGGATTGCTGCACGGTTAATGTTCCCCTTGGTTATGTGCTATGGACCCAGATTTCAGTGCAAAATAAGTGGTTTGCCAATCAGGACTGAGGTGAAAACGAAGGCAGGGGATCTTTGGAATTCTGTGGTCAAGGCAGATATGGAGGTTCTGTAATTTAAAAGAAAGAGTTCTAGTCAAATATCTAATTTAAAGTAATCCAGGGATATGTGGTTTGCACAGGAAACTAATACAGAGACAAGAATCAATCATATTATAGACCAAAGCTGATTGGTCCATTGCGTCTTATTTATTCTGTTAAGTTTATATATTTATATTGTTGTGGGCTGTGGTATTTGATTAATTAAACTCTCCTTGTCACAGATTAATAATCCAGACATGAGAGTGGAAATACTGAAGGATTTTGTGAAGCAGAATTTCCCAGCTACTCCTCTCCTCGACTACGCACTGGAAGTGGAGAAGATTACTACCTCCAAGGTATGGAACTATATGTGTAGTTTAGAGATACCGTGCGGAAACAGGACCTTCGTCCCACTGACCAGCGATCCCCGCACACTAACGCTATCTTATACACACCAAGGACAATATTACACTTGTACCAAGCCAATTAACCTACAAACCTGTACATCTTTGGAGTGTGGGAGGAAGCTGAAGATCTCGGAGAAAACCCATGCAGGTCACGGGAAGAACGTACAAACTCTGTACAGATAACACCCATAATCAGGATTGAACCCGAGTCTCTGGTGCTGGAAGGCAGTAGCTCTACCGCTGCACTTCTGCGCAGTCCAAAGAAACTGGGCAAGTAACAACTGGGACCCAAAAGTGGGGGAAAAATAGATCCTTGGCAGTTGGCAAGTTGTGATTAGTGCTTAGACTGTTAGCAACTATTTGGTCAACGGGACCAAATGTCATTTTGACAAATTTGTTGTTGATTTCAGAAAAACTGTGGGGTGAGGGAGAGGAATGTGATAAAGTTTTAAAGGGATAAAGGGGAGCATAGCGAGTGGGTAAGAGCATGCTAAATATAATACAGGGTGGAACATATGATGTTATCCACTTTAGGTGCACAAGTCCTAAAAACAATTTGAGTCGCCGTGTTCGCTCGTGAAAGAGATGGATAGATTTCTGATTCAAGGGACAGGGGACTCGTACAAGAAAACGGCAGAGGTAGAGAAGTCATGATCCTCATGAAGCATGTTCAAACCACCAAATGCCCAACTCCTTCTCATATTTCACATATTCCTTTGTTTAATTTCTTCTATTGATGATTTAGTGTTACGTTAAATGGATTACAAATTTAAAACTCAATACTATAAACTCAATCAATTTGCATTTAGAAAAGTGAAATGTGAGCTCCAGTTTTGAAACATGCCATTCATTTAAACTTCTCCAGAACAGTTTTCCTTCCAGTGATTATTCCGTTTCCTCTTGCAGAATTAATTTTAACTCTGGTTTAGAAGTTCATTTTGCATTCATTCTGTGGTTTTGAGTTGCATACGTTGATATATTGCAGAAACTGCTGCAATCCCAAATGGGATTGTGTAAACAGGGCTCTAGAGGTAGTTAAATGTAAAATCTTGGCATGCTTTCACTGAAATAGAAAATGTGTTAAAAACAGCAGGCTTGACGTGTATTCTCCAGAGTTTAAAAGAATGTGAGGTGGTTTTGTTGAATGTTGCACAAGGCAGACAAGTTCCAGGGAGGATGAGCAGGGCAACACAGTTCAGAATAAGGGGTAGGATATTTAAGAGTGAGCTGAGGAGGAATTTCTTCGCACAGTGGTTGGCTAGTTCTCTACTGTGGTAGGCTGTGGAGGCTGAGTCATTAAGTTCACTCATAAAAGAGTTCGGCAGATTTTGGAATCAAGGGATGGGGGGGGGGGGGGGGGGGGGTTCGTGCCAGAGAATGGCAGAGGTGGAATAGTCAAGGATCCTCATTTAGGATTGTTCTCGTTTGAAGATTTTCATTTAGAGCGCAGAAAAGTACAGCACAGGAACAGGCCCTTCAGCCCACAATGCCTGTGAATATGGTGCCAAAATAAACTAATCTCGTCTGCCTGCATATGATTCATTCCCTGCATATCTGCATGCTTTACTTTAGTGGAGTCAGGATAAAAAATGATTACAAGCTAATCCAGTGTATTTAGAATTATGAATTTAAGTTGAATCCTCTCTTGGTAAGATGTTAGAGCGTTGCGATTCTCTACGTGCTCGTCCCACAAGAGGTTCTGCTTTCATTCTTACTATCCCTCCTCTCTTTTAAACCTTTATTTTACTAAACGTTGTAGACATTATCCTTTGTCTGTACACTGTAAATGGCTTCATGTTATAGTCTATGACTGAATAGGCACAGACTATCCAGTCTGTTGGCACACTGCAAAAATCTGTTCACCGTACCTTGGCACATGTGGCAATAATAAATTAAACTGATGATACTTTTTTTGTTTCAGAAACCAAATCTTATCCTGAACGTTGATGGTTTTATTGGTGTTGCTATGGTGGATTTATTAAGGAACTGTGGTGCATTTACCAGGTGGGTCTTATGTAATTTTGTAAAGTACAAGTTTAGATATGGGTTGACACTGGGTAAAAAAAGGCTTGCATTTTTATACCACTTCTCTCCATTATGTCATAGGCATTGCAGCCAAAAGTGCTGGAGAAACTCAGCGGGTGCAGCAGCATCTATGGAGCGAAGGAAATGGGCAACGTTTCGGGCCGAAAGGTTGCCTATTTCCTTCGCTCCATAGATGCTGCTGCACCCGCTGAGTTTCTCCAGCACTTTATTAACTAAAGCAATTTGGATTCTTCCTCTGCTATCAAACTAGAATGTCAATTGTCCATTGGCGCTCCACCCCCAATAACTAAGTGCCTTATTGAGAGGCCGTATATCATGGGACTATTATGCCTATTGATTTACATTGTGGCACTTCCTCTGTGCTAAGTGTTGGCTTGGAACTGTGCTTGGGTTTTTATTCCATTTTGTAACCCTGTTTAATTTGGGCTGGAAAGTCAAGAACACCGTTTTCTGATGGGTATAAGTTTAGACAGAAATTAACATGGGTGGCACGGTGACGCAGGCCCGGGATCGATCCTGACTAAGGGATTTTGTACGTTCTCCCCATGACCTGCATGGGCTTTCTCCAAGATCATCAGTTTCCTCCCACATTCCAAAGATGTACAGGTTTGTAGGTTAATTGGTTTGTTATAAATGTAAATTGCCCCGTGTGTGTGTGTGTGTAATACTAATGCGTGGGGGTGTGATGAGAAAAACATTTTTCACACAGAGAGTGGTGAATCTCTGGAACTCTCTGCCATAGAAGGTAGTTGAGGCCAGTTCATTGGCTATATTTAAGAGGGAGTTAGATGTGGCCCTTGTGGCTAAAGGGATCAGGGGGTATAGAGAGAAGGCAGGTACAGGATACTGAGTTGGATGATCAGCCATGATCATATTAAATGGCAGTGCAGGCTCGAAGGGCCAAATGGCCTACATCTGCACCTATTTTCTATGTTTCTATGATCGTTGGTTGGCATGGACTAGATGGGCTGAAGGGCCTGCTTCTGCGCTGTATCTCTAAACTAAACTAAACTAAAACGGCAGGAGTCTTTTTCTGACTGAAGAATCTAGACCGGAAGGTGGTGTTTCAGGATAAGTGGCTAGCCTAGTTCGGACTGAGGTGAGAATACATTTCTTCTTGGGTCTTTTAAATGTTTGGAATTCTCTACCGCACATAGGTTGTGGGTGCTCAGTTGTTATGTATTTGAGAGTGATTGATTGAGATAGAGGTGGTGGGAAAGCTAGCGGCATCACATTAGCATGGTTTTAGCAGGTTTGAGGGACTGTGTGACCATTGCTGCTGCTTCTGGTGGTGAAGCTATTGTGTTCCGGGCTGACGTTGCTCGATTCTGGGCTGTTAATGAGATTAAAGGTCATTTTATTGTACTCTTGTAAATTGGTTTGTGATTTGTAAATTGCACAAAGATATCTTACCCCATATGTCAAGCTGCTGAAAGCATCCATCCTATAGTTGTTTTGGTGAAGTGCAATGTATGTACTGGGATTCATTCAGAGAATATATAGGACAGGCGATGGGTTAGTTTGGGGAGAAGGAAATACAGAGTTGGGGTCACAGTCAATCAGCCATGATCTTATTCATTGGAGAACAGACTTGGGAGACCAAATGGCCAAATCCTGCTCATTTTAATGCATCCTCCATTTCCATTTCATGGCCTCATTCCTTAAGTGTGAAATTTGAAGTAAATGGAGCTGCACTTTGTGATTTTATTTTTCCACTGCTTGGATCAGTCGTTTCCAATATCTACAAAACCAAATGGTTGTGGATTGATGTTGTTCACTATGAAATTTGATGCATTAATGTGCTGAAATCTGATGCAGTACTGATGTAGATGGTAAAGTGCTGCAGGTGAGCTCCTTCGGGGCTGGGGGCACAAAAGATTCCTTTGGCAAACACATCCTGTATTCAATTTAGAAACATAGAAAAATAGGTGCAGGAGAAGGCCATTCAGCCCTTTGATCCAGCACCGCCATTCAATATGATCATGGTAGATCATCTAAAATCAGTATCCCGTTCCTGCTTTTCCCTCATATCCCTTGAATTTGAGTTCAATTTGTATCTTTGAACAATGTTGCTCATTCAACCAATGTTCCCAAGGCCTTACCCATATGTGACATGTGGGATGCTGCTGGTAGACTGGTTGACAAGAATATCATACAAAAGCAGTCCCCCCCACCATCCAAACCATGTCAGTTGTGACCAGCAGTGAACAGTGATCTTCATAGAGACTAACTGAATACACACAAGCTTCAGCATCCGGAGACTTAAGAAAAGCTCTCTTGAATACAGTTTTAGTGCCTGGAATTAGTGTCATTTTAAAATTGTTCATGGGACTTCAGTACCAGGAAGCAGGCTAGCTTTATTATCAACAGTAAGGTGAA
This sequence comes from Leucoraja erinaceus, assembly GCF_028641065.1. Taxonomy (NCBI): domain Eukaryota; kingdom Metazoa; phylum Chordata; class Chondrichthyes; order Rajiformes; family Rajidae; genus Leucoraja; species Leucoraja erinaceus. The sequence goes on from NC_073403.1 coordinate 6,368,564, forward strand.
AGGGGTTTTGATTGAGATATTTATCGGACCATTGATGCAAAATGAAGTTTTTGCCTCAAATAATGATACTTCAATTATGACATCCCTTAAAGGGTTTCTGCTTCTCTCTCCATAACCTCATCCAACCCTGTACCCCTCCCTACCCCTGCCCTCCTCTGGCCCCTGCACCCCATTGAGATATTTGGCTTTTACCAAGTGCTAAACTGACTGTTCTTTGCAGGGAAGAAGCAGATGAGTATGTGGAGATCGGTGCTCTGAATGGAATCTTTGTTCTAGGACGTAGTATGGGCTTTATTGGTAAGTTAATTTGAATGGCTAAAGTGACTGCAGTGAACCGTGCAGAAACTTTTTTTATATCTGTTCACTTGTAAATCTTATCTTTTCGACAACACCTATGCTCTTCCTATTTAAGACAATTATTCAGATTTTGTTTTCCTTTATCCACCTGTTACTATTGTAACTACTCATTTAGCCCACAAGCATCATATTTCAACTATTATTTTCTCCCTTTCACCGCTTGCCTGTTGTCCCCATGTCTGCATGTTCTCCCCTAACCATGTAGGTTTTTGCGACGTACCACAGCCTCTTCCCACATCCCAAAGATGTGCTGGTGGGTTAATTGGCGACTAAATTACTCCTGAGTGAGAAACAAATGGCGCAAGAATCAGAGGAAAATTGATGGGCACATGAGAGAGGACGAGTTGCCTGGTGGTTTGGGGAAATAACCAAGGGGTGCAAGGGGCGAAACCTGCTGCCATAGTAGGTGTAGCACAGAACTGCAGATGCTGGGTTATACCAAATATAGACACAAAATGCTAGAGTAACTCAGTGGGTCAGACAGCGAAAAAAGGGATCTGTGACGTTTTGGGTCAGAACCCAAAGGAGGGTCCTTTGAAGAAGGGTGAAGAAGGGTTCTGACATGAAACGACATGTATTCCTTTTATCCAGAGATACTGCCTGACCCACTGAGTTACTCCAGTATTTTGGGTCTATCTTTGCCATAGTTAGTGGTTTGGGGCTCATGGCATTCATGCAATTGAAGACATAGATAAAAGGAGATGTCAACAGGTTGAGGGTTGGGTTGCTCAGAATGCCTGCCTCTTTGAACATTCATCACAGCCTCCTGCCCTCTCGCAATCCTTTCAGTTACTGACTTTCATTTTTGCAGGACACTATCTGGATCAGAAGCGTTTGAAGCAAGGACTCTACCGACACCCATGGGATGATATCTCGTATGTTTTACCGGAGCACATGACCATGTGAACATTGGGATATCCAGGAAGGGGTCTTGATGCATAAACATCACCCCAGTCCCACTCAGACCGCCCCCAAAAAGTGTATTTTACATTGCTTTTCTTTGCACTGATATTCTTAGTTGGGGAGGGGAATAGGAGAGGAGCAGAAAGGAGGGGAAGGGGGTCTTTTGCATCTCGATAAATTGTACAAAAGGTACGCTTCACAAACGGTTGGTGCAGCTCTTTTTAAAAACTGTGTACACATGCTGCTGTTGCATCCATTAAGAAACAAGTGGACCTGGTGTCAGACTGGGTGTGAGTGTATGCGAAGTGCACAACATTTGGGAATCTAATGTAGTGTATAAACTAAGCAAAGAATCAGTGTCGCCAAGAGTCCTCATCTACAATGCCATTGTATACCACAGCAGAACCCAAATAGAATTGTTCTTTAACTTATTTTCATGAAAGTATCCTGAAGGATTTGTCATATTGATATCAATATTTAACGGTACTAGGCCGAACCTCTTCGGACCAAATGGGATGGTTTTCACAGGCTATTAACTGGGGATGAACAGGGTGTGGATTGCCCAACTGAGCTAACTGTACAAGTTGCCAGAAGTAGGAGTGACCAAACTGTAACTTGAGCCATATGTAACTTGCATACCCTGGACATCTACTGTAACTGGGAGTGTAATTGGGCATTGGTACCTTTTTGTGTATTTTATTTGCTAACCCATAGATTAAGAGGGCATTCCTTGATGTTACTTCACCTTGGCTAAATTGCTTCATGAGATGTTGGTGTCAGCAACTTCATGTTTACATGTTACTAGAATTTAAATTGAATAACCTACACACGTTGGTTGCTCGTAACCAATGAATATTTGACATGTTTACAGGATAATCCCTTTTGTTGTTTTGATGCTGGTGTGAAAACATTTAATTTTTGTGCAACTCCAATGTCTCCATTGAAGTAGTGGACAGTGCAATGTTGTGCGTGTTTGTCTGCTGATAATGCTGCCCGTGGTTTTGCATGTAGCTCGAGTGGCCACCAAAGACCAGTTGTAGTGCTCGCTGGGCCAATGTAATGAGTTCAGCCAGAGTGACGACCACTTCTCTCTGGGGTCTGCTGTACAACTTCAATGTCATTTCATCCGAAAACTTTGCTGCACGTAAAATTCCACATACTGTAGTAACTGTGCTAATGTGAGATCATTTAAGGAACCAGATGTATTGAACCTGTCTGCTCTGTGATTTATGAATTGCCAGACTTGTAATTTTAAAATTGGGAGATTGGGAATGAAATGATTCCTGTTAAAGAACAGCAGGGAAGGAATGGTCCTTAATCAATTAAAGGTGTCTGTCTTCAAAGGTAAACCTATACTGTTGTCAAGCACTGTCTGACTGTTTTCTGCAACCCCAAGGATACCATGCCTCAACATATAACCCCAAAGTGTATCTGTATCTTAGTATAAATTAAACTGTGTAACTTATTGGGTTTTCCCTTGTGTGTGCGTGTGGTTTATTTATCTGGCTTTGCCAGTCTTGGGCTATTGGACTGTTGCTTCAAATACATTGTTCATCATCTCAACCATATGGATGGCCTTTAGAAATTTGTCATGTTAAAAATATCTGCATGTGAACTTGTTAATATAAGTGTCATAATTAAACATTATCAGAGTCCAAGTGCTCAAGAGCTGAGGTTAATTGTTCCTTGAATACTACGTGGAAACCTTTTTGAAAATTGTCAATCTTGGTCCCTGACTCCTTATACTACAGCAATAGTAACCTATTGGCCTAATTTTGAAAATAATTGACTTTGATCATTTGATTTATTGAAAGGTACAGTATAAAAACGGGCCCATTGGCCCACGGAGTCAACACTGACTAACCGCCCATTCATATTAACACTGTCATCCCAGTTTCTCATCCATTTCTTGCACACCAGGCAATTCACAAAGGCAATAAACTTACCAAGCTGCATGTCTTCGGTTTAACAAATCTTCGGTTTAAACCAGCATCTGCAGTTCCTTCTTACACATGCATGTCTTCATGATGCAAGAGGAAACTGAAGCACCAAGAGAGAAGGTGCAAACTGTGCACGGAGCACCCAAGGTCAGGATCAAATCAAGATATCTGGCACTGTGAGGCAGCAGCTCTACCAGCTGACCTACTGTGCAGTTATTGAAAACATAATTTTTATCTCGGGTGTCATTGGTGATTTGGGTGATTTGTTAGAAGATTACAGAATTAATGATATCATGCCTGAAAAGATTGAGACTTTTTCCCCACCCTGGTTGAAAAGATCAAATACAAGGCATGTTTATGTTGTGAGGGTAAGGCATAAAGGACATGTGCGGGACATGTTTTTTATACCATGAGTGGTTGGTGCCTGCAATGAGCTGCATGGGGAGGTGGTATAAACAGATATGATATTAACATTCAGTGGGCGTTTAGCCATGCATGTGAACAAGCACGGAATGACGAGATTATCGAGCATGTGCAGGCAGATTAGATTGGCATTATGGTTCGCACAGATAGTGGACTGAGTTGGTATGTTACATTGTTCTATGTCAGCGGGGCAGGCAGCATCTCTGGAGAGAAGGAATAGGTGACGTTTCCTTTCGGGTTGAGACCCTTCTTCAGATTCAGACTTGCTCCCTGCCCCTCTGAGTTACTCCAACATTTTGTGTCTATCTTAGTTCTAATTTATTTTCATTATTCTCATGTTCCTCCTTGGCCTCCTTTCTTACCCACTTATCTAATATTTACCTTGAACATATTAAAGGAATTTCCCAGCTATAGTTTGATGTATACACGATACAGTGAGTTGTAATATCAAAAATGCAACAGGCACTTTGCATGTGGCAAGATATGTGGAAAGATTGTTAAGGCCTTGGACACAGTAGAGGCAGGAAACATGTTCCCGATGTTGGGGGAGTCCAGAACCAGGGGCCACAGTTTAAGAATAAGGAGTAAGCCATTTAGAACGGAGACGAGGAAACACTTTTTCTCAGAGAGTGGTGAGTCTGTGGAATTCTCTACCTCAGAGGGCAGTGGAGGCAGGTTCTCTGGATGCTTTCAAGAGAGAGCTAGATAGGGTTCTTAAAAATAGCGGAGTCAGGGGATATGGGGAGAAGGCAGGAACGGGGTACTGATTGGGGATGATCAGCCATGATCACATTGAATGGCGGCGCTGGCTCGAAGGGCCAAATGGCCTACTCCTGCACCTATTGTCTATATCACATGGAGAAATAAAATATTCCTTTTAGCAGTTGGGATAAATTAATCCTCGAGTATCAATATTGGTTTATTACTGTCCTGTGCTGAGAGGCAGTAAAAAACCCCCAGCAATTTTTAGTATTAAATTCCATCAACCATTCCTCAGTCCGTCTGCCCAACCGCTCAAGATCCTGCTTCGATGTTTGACCACCCTATCTTCTCAGTGAGGAAGGGTCTCGACCCGAAAGGTCACCCTCTTCTCTCTCTCTCCAGGGATGCATAGAAAATAGGTGCAGGAGTAGGCCATTCGGCCCTTCGAGCCTGCACCGCCATTCAATATGACCATGGCTGATCATCCAACTCAGTATCCTGTACCTGCCTTCTCTCCATACCCCCTGATCCCTTTGGCCACAAGGGCCACATCTAACTCCCTCTTAAATATAGCCAATGAACTGTGGCCTCAACTACCTTCTGTGGCAAAGAATGCCAGAGATTCACCACTCTGTGTGTGAAAAATGTTTTCCTCATCTCGGTCCTAAAAGACTTCCCCCTTGGGGAAAGATGCTGCCCGACCCGCTGAGTTACTCCAGCACTTTGTGTCTTATCTTCGGTGTAAACCAAACCAGCATCTGCAGTTCCTTCCAACACCCATAGCCGTCTGTGTGTGTTGTGTGTGAAGAAGGCTCTAGGGGGGGGAGGGAGGGAAACAGACGCGGGAGGGCGAGGCGGCCATGGCGGCGGCGGGCTCGGGCTCGGACGGCGGCGATGCCGGCGACGGGGACGGGGGAGACGGCGAGTCCGAGCACTTCGACTGCAAGAGCCACTGCTCGGAGCTGTCCCGCCGCCAGAACGAGCAGAGGAAGCGCGGCCTGTTCTGCGACCTGACGCTGGCGGTGGGAGGCCGCGAGTTCCGCGCCCACCGCTCGGTGCTGGCCGCCGCCACCGACTACTTCGAGCCGCTGCTCGGCGGCAACTTCGAGGAGTCGCGCTCGGAGCGGGTGGAGATGCGCAAGTGGAGCACGGAGCCCGGGCCCGAGGCCGACACGGTGGAGGCCGTGCTGCAGTACATGTACACCGGCGCCATCCGCGTCTGCACCGGCACCGTGCATGAGGTACTCGAGCTGGCCGACAGGTGAGCGTGGGGCGGCGGCTAGGCCCGACTAGGCCCATCCCTGCCTGGGCCGGCGGTCAAGGCCCGAGAGGCAGCGGTGGGTCCGGGCGGTGGGTCGGGGGCCCGTGGGACAGGTGAGGGCCTCCACCATCTCCCGTGGAGACGCGACTCTACCCCTTGAACAGGAGGAATTGAGGCATTTTCCCCACTATAGAAACATAGAAATTAGGTGCAGGAGTAGGCCATTCGGCCCTTCGAGCCTGCACCGCCATTCAATATGATCATGGCTGATCATCCAACTCAGTATCCCATCCCTGCCTTCTCTCCATACCCCCTGATCCCTTTAGCCACAAGGGCCACATCTAACTCCCTCTTAAATATAGCCAATGAACTGTGGCTTCAACTACCTTCTGTGGCAGAGAATTCCACAGATTCACCACTCTCTGTGTGAAAAATGTTTTTCTCATCTCGGTCTTAAAAGATTTCCCCATATCCTTAAACTGTGACCCCTTGTTCTGGACTTCCCCAACATCGGGAATAATATTCCTGCATCTAGCCTGTCCAACCCCTTAAGATGGTTTAGGTTTATTATTGTCAAGTACCAAGATACAGACTAATGCTTTGTTATTTTATACTGTCCAAATAGATCACACCAACACCATGCATATACACACAGTACAGTACAATACAATACAATACAATACGGGTTTATTCGTCACATTGCACATAAAGTGCAAGTGAAATGAATATGTCACTCAAGACATATATACAATTAAGTCTGAAAAAGGGTCTCGACCAGAAACGTCACCCATTCCTTCTCTCCAGAAATGCTGCCTGACCCGCTGAGTTACTCCAGCATTTTGTATCTACAATAGTTCTTAAGATAGACACAACATGCTGGAGTAACTCATCGGGACAGGCAACATCTCTGGAGAGCAGGAATAGGTGACGTTTCTGGTCGGGACCCTATTCAGACTTTATTCTTACTTGCATTGGCACAGTAAAATTTGTTTTCTGCTTGCAATTCAGTAAAATTTTACTGTACAACAGCACGTCATGTCCCTGTTCAAGAATGTAAGAATGGTAGATTACACCGAGGCAGTCCACAAACGTCGCCACGTTTCCGGCACCAGCCTTCAAATTTAAAAGTTCTTAAACATATAGTCTTAAGCTGAAAGATGTGTATTTCAAACTCGAGTGCAATAGACAGAGCAATGGGGAAGATGCAGAGTGCACTATATAGCTCCCAGCAGTGTAGTGCATGGAGAGGGGGAATGGAGGGATTCTTTCCCCATTGGATGTGGGGGGGGGGGTTATTTAATCGGGGGACCTTACCTATTCAATATGTTTTGAGACTTGATAGAAGCAAGATAAACTATCATCCGCTCCCCTGTGCACAGTTGGATGGTAACGTATGGCATGATTTGACCTGATCGGACATTTTTCACCGTATCTCCCTACACATGACAATAATAAACTTTCAAACTTAAATTTAAGTATATGTGACATTTTTGCATATCTGTATAACAATAAATTCTACTCCCAACTTATAAACTCATTGTCAGAATTAAATATTAGTCCAAACCATGACTGCCTTATCCATTCAAAGCCAAACCATTAAGCATACCGATGGGCCACCATATGTAACTCCACAGAAACCTCCAGTAACATTTGATTTTTTGTTTAGTTTAGAAATACAACGCAGAAACAGGCCCTTTGGCCCACCGAATTCACACCGACCAGCGATCCCCGCACATTAACACTGTCCTACACACACTAGGGACAATTTACACATACACCAAGCCGATTAACCTACCTACCTGTACGTCTTAGGAGTATGGGAAGAAACCGAAGATCTCGTAGAAAACCCACGGGGAGAACGTACAAACTCCGTACAGACAGCACCAATAGACGGGATCAAACCCGAGTTTCTGGCGCTGCAAGCGCTGTAAGGCAGCAGCTCTACTGCTGTTCCACCGTGCCGCCCTTTTGCATGTCATCATAGAGTGGAAATTGTCTGAAGTGTCTTGTGAAAAGTTATAACCTTTCAGTTTACCCTGGTAATTGAAATCTAGATAGCACATAATCCATTTGCCTTCAGGTGTGTATCCATTCTTGACATTTACATGATTTCCCAAAAGTGGTAATTCTTTGTTGCAGGTTCCTCTTGCTTCAGTTGAAAGAATTCTGTGGGGAGTTTCTGAAGAAGAAGCTGAATCTTACCAACTGTGTGGCAGTTCACAGCTTGGCGCACATGTACTCCCTGGACCAACTGGCATTGAAAGCAGCTGACATGATTCGCAGGGACTTCTCAAATGTGGTGCAGGACGATGAGTTCTACACTCTGCCTTTCCATCTGGTCAGGGACTGGCTGTCGGACCCTGAAATCACAGTGGATTCGGAGGAAGTTCTGTTTGAAGCGGTGTTGAAGTGGGTGCACCGAAACCCAGAGGAAAGGGAGAAGCACTTTGAGGAGTTGTTTCAACTCTTGCGACTGCCCCAGATGAAGCCCACTTTCCTCACCCGCATCATTAAAACTGAGCGACTGGTGGCTGATAACGCCAACTGTCTGCGACTGGTTTCAGAAGCGGTGGAAGGTCACGCACTGAGATCAGAGAACCTGCAGCCTGCCAACCTGGACCACTGGGCATCGCACATCGTCTCATTCCAGCCCCGCTTTGGGCAGAACATGGACATCATCATGGTAATAGGTGGCGTGTCAGAGGGTGGAGATTACCTGAGCGAATGTGTGGGATATTTCGTCAACGAAGATCGATGGGTGAATCTTCCTCACATTCACAACCACCTAGATGGTCACGCCACAGCCATCACAGAGTCACATGTCTATGTGGCTGGCTCCATGGAGCCTGGGTTTGCCAAGACTGTGGAGAGGTACAGTCCGAACAGAAACAGCTGGGAGCAGGTCAGCAATCTGATCACCAGGAAGCATTCCTTTGGCTTGACAGCAGTGAAGGAAAACCTGTACAGCATTGGGGGCCACGGGAACTTCAGCCCGGGATTCAAGGACGTTGATGTATATGATCCTGAACAAGACAGATGGCACCACTTGGAGTCGGCCCCCAAAATACTGCGGGACGTTAAAGCCATCAGTGTGGAAGACCGTTTTGTGTACGTTACTGCTCGCACTCCTGTGGACACGGACAATGAGGACGGGCTGGAGACGGTGAATGCAAAGTATGACACGGACACGAGGCAGTGGCAGGATGTGGAGTCTCTACCCTTGCTTGATAATTACTGTGCCTTCCAGATGGCCGTTGCTACCACAAACTTTTACCACACGGCTTCGTGCTGCCCCAAGTGCTACGCTGTGACAGACAACGAGGCGAAGAATAAAATCTCCAGCATGGCGGCCGATGAGATCCTGGAGAGCTTGCCGCCGGAGGTGCTGAGTATCGAAGGCGCAGCCATCTGTTACTTCCGCGACGACGTCTTCATCATCGGCGGCTGGAAGAACAGCGACGACATGGACAAGCAGTACCGCAAGGAGGCGTACCGCTACTGCGCCGAGCGGAAACGCTGGATGCTGCTGCCCCCCATGCCTCAGCCACGGTGCCGGGCAACCGCCTGCCACGTCAGGATCCCTTACAGGTACCTGTACGGCGCCCAGAGGTACCCAATGCCACAGAACCTGGCCAGGCAGCAGGAGAGGCTGCAGCAGATGCAGCGGCTGCATCGGCGCTCGCTGTTTCTGAGGCGACAGCTGCAGCCGCAAGTCGAATGCTGATGTGAATCACATCTGGCGGCTGGAGCTGTTACTGGGTGGTGGGTGCAGATACTAAAAAATTCCCAACAAAGTCTGGCGCCACTGCCACGTGTAAAGGACGTGGAATTTAATGAAAATCATAGGTAACCAATAATTCCCGCCCTGTCGCAGCGTAAACTCTGCCCGTACTCATGTTAAATGCAGCTGAATGTGGGGACTATATGTTGGTAGAATAGAGTCAAACTATTTTGGCAGTATGCTATTTCTAAAAAAAAAGCTTTGCCTTCAACTCATTCATGTTAATTTACTCACTCCAACCCTGCTTCTACCAGCATTTGTACACATTTTTACATCACAAAATACCCATTTTATTTAAACATGCAAATATGTTTTGTAATTTTTAAGCGGCATTCTTTAAGGTGACAGAAGATGGGGGCGGCTATCCTATTGAGTCTTGAAAATTCCTTCTGTTGTGCAATATTGTGGTCATGGCCGCACCTATTTGTTCTACTTCATGTGGATGTGCGGCAGCTTTGCTTGAATGCTCAAACAGAAGTGGTGGAAGGTTTGTTACGGCATTCTCAAGGGTGCGTATATGCACACCCGGAGCCAAGGCATGCAGTGATCCAGAACACAGGATGAACATCAGGAGTCATATTGTTGGCTTTATACCCGATTAAAGTGGCACAACTGATCTCAGAGACAGTTTGGTCTGGGTTTTCCAGCTGTGACCATTCACTTTGGTTACTATAATAAGCACTTTAAGAGGGTCAGAGCACATGGTGACTAACATGGTCAACCGCATACTTAACATTCCAGCACTGGTTGCATTTCCCGCGTTGTTTAAAGTCAAATCCCATTCTATCATATCAATCGATTGAAGTATCAATCACCAATCAAAAAAATCCAGTGCTTTGCAGATCAGATGGGCAACACTTGGTCTATGTGGTCTGGGTGGAGAAAGGTTCAACAGTTTCAGCAGAGTATTTGATGAAGGTAGACACAAAATGCTGGAGTAACTCAGCGGGACAGGCAACATCTCTGGAGAGAACGAATAGGTGACGTTCTTCAGTCTGAAGAAGGGTCTCGACCCGAAACATCACCCATGCCTTTTCTCCAGACATGGTGCCTGTCCCGCTGAGTTACTCTAGCACTTTGTGTCTACCTTCGATTTAAACCAGCATCTGCAGTTCTTTCGTACACACATAGTATGTGATGGTGCAGTTGCAAGTTAACATTTCTGGGTGGGTTGTTACTCTCTGGAGCTGGTGTTGCCCACCTTTTCTGTTTCTCTTCTCCCCATTCCCCACAGTCCCAGCCTCAAGGTGAGCTAAGTTTGATGCATAGCCCTTGTGAGCTTTGTTGTTATTTTATTGAATATCATATCATCTCCTTGATTCTGTGCACATCTCTGAGCTCATGAGTTTTACTAGTGAAAACCTGTACCTTTTCCTTTATATGTGGATCAAGTGCACTTTGTGCAGGCCACTTCAATACTGCATCCACATTAATTTATTATTGTAATTGAAAATCCAGGAAACAGTGAAGCACAAAAGCATCAAATAACTCAGTTACATCACAATGTGCATTGTAGTAATGCCTGCCATACTGTCCCTTTAAGCTGAAATATATATATGTATGTATTAACTTGTTGAACACTGAGTTCTAAGATGTATTTTCCAAGTATAGATGGATTTCTCTAAGAAACTATGCCCAGAGGAGGTAAGGACGTCATTTTAAATAGGGCGTCCTAATTTCTGTATCAGAAGTTGCCTTGTATTTAGAATAAAATTTGAGGTTTAAAATAATTTGTAAGATGCCTTGGTAGAGAGGGTTTAATGTGCAAGAGGATATGGTTGTGCTGTTGCTATTTGGGTCAGTTCCCACCCTGCCTTCACCACCCTGCCTCACCAGGCTATTTTATTTTCGTGAGGAACACATGCACTGCAGATTGCCGTAATGTCTGTATACTTGCATTTTATCACTAATGCATCAGTTATAAACTCTCATTAATTTGTCTTTGTTTTAACTACCCTATTGTTTGCTCAGACGTGCTTTCCAAAACTGAATAGTCGGCTTTTTTGCTGGAGTATTTGACTTTTCGTTATCTTATTGTCTGTAGCCTAAGTATAATGCAACCTCCCACTTAGTGGGCTCAGTTGACTCACAAATACACCAAGCATCCAGGTTCCATATTACTACCTTTCCTGTTCCTGTTAACATTTAAAATCAAACAGGAACCTTGCGTACATTTATTCACTGGACCTGGTTAGAGTATGTGCCCTGTATCAAGTAGGATTGCACAATAGCCATCATCATCATTAACTTGCCTTTAGCCACTTGGTATTACACAGCCCAGGTTAGAATGATGGTCCCATCGGTTCCTGGGTAATGGCTGAAACTATATGTCTTCATTATACTTTGACTTGTGACACTCTCTACTGCAGCTTTCATTATCTGTCCTTGCTATAAGTTGAATTCTCCATGTAAAAACTTGTACTTGTGACATCAAATGGATCAGCGCACCAAGCCAAGAAGATGTGTTCAAAGTGTTTTGTTCATTGAGGTAGCCTGTGATTGAGTACTTGTGAACTGGAGACATTAACATGGTTATCTACTTGTTCAGCTCATGCTGTAAGACTTGTTCAGCTCATGCTGTAAGTTCTGTGTCTCCTCCCCCTACATCCATCCACCTTCTGAAATGATCATCACTTTGTGCAGTTTAAAATGGAGTCTTTTTACGTCTGTAATACTCTGCTGATGAAACATTTTATTTTTAGACTTGTCGCGTGCAGCGTTGGAATTGGTGGTAAGTGAAGCAGCAGCATGGTTTCACATGAGTTATGATCACTGCTTGTTTGATGTAGATCACTAAACACAGTGTGAAATGTTCTGCTGTAGCTCCCCCCGGTACTCCAGTGGCAATCAGGTGGTCTTTCCTTCACAATGACTCCTTGCTGCCTGCTAACAGGTCTAAAGAAGGGTCCCGACCCAAAATATCACCCATTCCTTCTCTCCAGAGATGCTGCCTGTCCCGCTGAGTTACTTCAGCATTTAGTGTCTGTTTTCAGTTTAAACCAGCATCTGCAGTTCCTTCCTACACAATCTTCTTTGACAGGCTCTCACCTGTATTGCCAGAATCCTGCGGGTGTTACATCAGCTCTTATGATGAACCATCATTACATTAAGAATCAATTTGAATGTCTAAAGAATTTCATTCTTTTCATCTTCTCCCTCCCCTTTTCATGTTACTCCCCTCTCCATTCCTTGCCTCTGGGGCGTTAGATCTACCAATCTTGTCCTGGACTATTGAGGGGAGCTTCAGTGTCCTGGTTAATATGTCTATTAACATGCACGTAGTAATGATAGATTACGTACCTCTGTTTGGCTTGCCTTGTGCCTCCATTTAGCATAGGTCATTGGATTAGTTTTTGTGTTTGGACCGTTTTACTGGCCTTTAAATTGATGGGTGAGCTGTAACCTATTTGTCAATGTACTTCTGCCATTTGCCATTCTGTTGTTCTGAAGTGTGTACAGTTACCAGACTAAACCCAGAGCCTGATTGCAAGGACCAACAATATGGTGGGGATGTGGTCCCAACTGTTTCACTGGTCCTGTCCTCAGACTGGTGTCAATTTTCATCATGTTTTGTTTCTTTGGATTTATGATTCTGATATGTATGTTTTAATCCCCAAAATCATCCAGGGTTATTTCTCGCTCTTGCGTTTGTTTTTTCCGAAATACCTTGAGAATTGATAATGAATCTCTCGGAGCAAGCAGAGTTACATGTCTAAACGAACGCGTTGTTGGTGGCTGCGTGTGTGATCTGTGTACATGCACGCACACACGAACACCTCTGCTGATTTATATTTTTCTCTCTTTGGCCAAGACAACAGAGACTTTTTTCTCCCTTGCAGTCAAGTGAGAGGAAAATAGATAAATTCCACTGTAAATCCTGAGCTATTTATTTGGACAAATAATTCGTTAAATTTATCTGCAACATCATGGGAGATTTTATTTTGTCTCTTTTGTCAAAAGCTTTGTTTAAAATGAAGTGAGCTTTTCCGCTCACTCTGAGATGGATATGTGCAGATGGCTGAGAGCGGTGTGATCATGTTGAATTGTGAGAGAGTATCGATGATCAGAATGGTGTGTGTTGTCATTCTGAGTCCACCATTTGAAACATTGACATCCAGGTTGTCGGGACTTCGCAGATCCTGTCTACAATGCATGTGCATGCTCTGCAATGTGTTACTCATCCACTCATTTTTATAAAATAAATAGCTTCTCAATAAAAGTTACATTTATTGTGGACGTGTGTCTATCTTCTACACTGAATGTATTGCAGCTGAGGACGTACGCGCAGTTGATTACATTTCAGCTACAAGTGTTTAGTTTTATATGGCCATCCTGGAAAAATGGTCTGCATATGAAGCGTGTGAACAGATACAATCATCATTTGAGGCTCTTATTCTCAAATGTTTAGTTTAGAGATGCAACGCGGAAACAGGCCCTTCGGCCCACCGGGTCCGCGCCGACCAGTGATCCCTGCACATTAACACTATCCTACACCCATTAGAGACAATTTTTACAGAGGAAACCGAAGATCTCGGAGAAAACCCACGCAGGTCTCGGGGAGAACGTACAAACTTCGAATAGACAGCAACCGTAGTCGGGATCGAACCCGGGTCTCCGGCGCTGCATTCGTTGTGAGGCAGCAAATCTACTGCTGCGCCACCGTGACCCCTTATGGTGTTGTGCTTATTGACATTTTAATCCTCAAAAGTATACATTATCTTTTAGCTTTAAGCTTATGCTAAACGTATAATATAGCTTTAATAGTCTTAGGAACTAAAGTTCATAAACTGTAGGAGCAGAATTAGGCCATTCGGCCCATCAAGCCTACTCCGCCATTCAATCATGGCTGATCTATCTTTCCTTCTTAACCCATGTTCCTGCCTTCTCCCCGTAACCCCTGACACCCGCAATAATCAAATCTCCTTTATTGTAATTACGAGTGTCCCCAGCGCTTTCTGCAAGCTGGAAATTCTCTATATGTTTACCTTTCCATGTTTATTTAACTAATTCCTCACAATATTAAAAACCAATCCAGAGAATTATTCTTACACGCATTATCCTGCCCCGGGGCAATATAAAGTAGCCCGTTCATAGAGTGATACAGCATGGAAACAGGCCCTTCGGCCCAACTTGTCCACACCGGCCAACTTGTCCAGCTACACTAGTCATAGAGCGATACAGCATGGAAACAGGCCCTTCGGCCCAACATGCCCACATCAGCCAACTTGTCCCAGCTACACTAGTCATAGAGTGATACAGCATGGAAACAGGCCCTTCGGCCCAACTTGTCCACACCAGCCAACTTGTCCCAGCTACACTAGTCAAAGAGTGATACAGCATGGAAACAGGCCCTTCGGCCCAACTTGTCCACACCAGCCAACTTGTCCCAGCTACAATAGTCCCACCTGCCTGCGCTTGGTCCATATATCCCTCCAAATCCATGTCCTATCCATGTACCTATCTAACTGTTTCTTAAACGTTGGGATATTCCCAGCCTCAACTACCTCCTCTGGCAGCTTGTTCCATACACCCACTATCCTTTGTGTGAAAAAGTTACCCCTCAGATTCCTATTTAATCTTTTCCCCTTCACCTTGAACCTATGTCCTCTGGTCCTCGATTCGCCTACTCTGGGCAAGAGACTCTGTGCATCGTTCATCTAACAATGATAGTGACGGAGACAGTGCATGATCCAGCCATACAGTACGGGGTCAACGTGGTACCTGGATCACTGTATCTCAACACAGCTGTACTACCTGCATCATAATGTCATTCTTATAAGCCTGATGCAAATTTGAGTAATATGGGTGCAATTTGCATAAAACAAGTTACTTCTCCTTTGTTGAGGCATTTCAGAATTTTGTCAGTGATTGAAGACAAATCTTCCGACACTAATGCTTAATTTAGTTTAGAGATACAGCGCGGAAACAGGCCCTACGGCCCACCGAGTCCACACCGACCAGCGATCCCCGCACACTAACACTATCCTACACACACTAGGAACAATTTACATTTATACCAAGCCAATTAACCTACAGACCTGTACATCTTTGGAGTGTGGCAGGAAACAGAAGATCACGGAGAAAACCCACAAAGTCACGGGGAGGACGTACAAACTCCGCACAGACAGCACCCGTAGTCAGGATCGAACCCGGGTCTCTGGAGCTGTGAGGGAGCAACTACCGTGCCGTCCTTAATACTAAATTATTGCGGAGTAGACAGAGATACTGCAGCTCTTTGACTTCTCTCTTTGCCTGAATGTTCAAAATCTATCAGCCAAGGGTCAGACTTTGGGATTTCAATAGCGAGAGAGGTTTTCAAATTTTGTAAAAGAAAAAGTGGTGAGCCAGCAGAATGAGAAAGATTTGTTTTTTGTAACATCTAGACTTTCTCCATTTTTAACTTTCCAAAATGACAACGTTGATGTTATCAATCAGCAAGAATAGCAATATTAAAATTAGGCTGATACCTTGAATTCCCCCTTCCCCATCTAGCCCCATCTGCTCACTACCCCCTCCACTCATACCTATCACTTACCCCTCTCTCACATATGTTGACTGGCTATTCTCCCTCTACACTCTGTCCTGATGCATGATCTCGACTCAAACATTGACTATCCTTTTACCTCCTCAGATGCTTCTTGACTTGCCAGGTCTTTCCAGCAAAACACAAAGTGTTTTTTAATTTACTAGTACCAAGATACAGTGAAAAAGCTTTTGTTGCATGCTATCCAGTCAGCGGAAAGTCACTACACAATTACAATCGAGCCATTTACAGTGTATAGATACTCGCTGGAGTTTAGAAGGTTGATGGGGGATCTCATTGAAACTTACAGAATAATGAAAGTCATGGATAGGGTGGATGTGGAGAGGATGTTTCCACTGGTGGGATAGTCTAGGACCAGAGGACACAGCCTCAGAATAAAAGGGCGCCCTTTTAGAAAGGAGGTGAGGAGGAACTTCTTTCAATAGAGGGTAGTTAATTTTAGTTTAGTTTAGAGATACGGCACGGAAACAGGCCCTCGGAGTCCTCGCCGACCAGCGATCCCGGCACATTTACACTATCCTACACATACTAGGGACAATTTACACCAAGCAAATTAACCAACATACCTGTACATCTTTGGAGTGGGGAAAACAGAGATCCCGGCGAAAACCCACGCAGGTCACGGGGGGAACGTACAAACTCCGTACAGACTGCACCTAGAGTCGGGATCGAACCCGGGACTCTGGCGCTGTAAGCGCTGTAAAGCTGCGCCACCATGGCCGCCCAACCTAATCTGTGGAACTCATTGCCACAGAGGGCTGTGGAGGCCAAGTCAGTGGATATTTGTAAGGCAGAGATAGACAATTCTTGATTAGGACGGGTGCCAAGGGTTATGGGGAGAAGGCAGGTTAATGGGATTAGGTGACAGAGATCAGACATGATTGAATGGCAGAGTAGACTCGATGGGCCGAGTGGCCGAATTCTACTCCCATAACGTGATATATGATAAGGGAGTGACGGTTAGTGCAAAGTAAAGCCAGTAAAGTCCGATCAAGGATAGTCTGAGGGTTTGCAATGAGGTAGATTTATAATTCAGGACTGCTCTCTGGTTGTATTGCCTGATAACAGCCAGGAAGAAAATGTTCCTGAATCTCTGGATTAACCTAGCGGGACAGGCAATATCTGTGAAGAGAATGGATAGGCAATGTTTCGGGCCAGGACTCTTCTTCGGACATGGTTCTTCCTGTGGTATATTTACGGCTCCAGATTCTTCAACTGGAACAAACTATGGAAGGAAACTATGGTTAAAGATATCTATCTCTTTGCTGGACCAGACTAGATGATTTTAGGCTTACAAGTAGGTATTTGTGCAATGTGCTCCTGTAATAAATCCACTTTACAATCTAGGTTAGTTTACAGATGCAACAAGGCAACAGGCCCTTCAGCCCACCGAGTCCACACTCGTTCACACTAGTTCGATGTCTCATCCACTCCCTGCATACTATGGGGCAATTTGATTTACAGAGGTCAATTTAATCTACAAACCGGCATTATTTTGGGAATGAGGGAGGAAACCTGAGCACCTTGAGGAATCCCACGCGGTCACAGGGAGAACGTACAAACTCCAGACAGACGACACCCAAAGTCAGGATCGAACCTGAGTCTCTGGGGCTGTGACGCAGCAGCTCAAACAGCTACACCATGTTGCTTTGTGCTCCAGAAATGTTTTAACTGGTTCACTGGTGAATCTGTGGAATTCTCTGCCACAGAAGGTAGTTGAGGCCAGTTTATTGGCTATATTTAAGAGAGAGTTAGATGTGGCCCTTGTGGCTAAAGGGATCAGGGGTTATGGAGAGAAGGCAGGTACAGGATACTCAGTTGGATGATCAGCCATGATCATATTGAATGGTGGTGCAGGCTCGAAGGGCCGAATGGCCTACTGCACATATTTTCCATGTTTCTATAGGGCTCTTAAAGATAGCGGAGTCAGGGGATATAGGGAGAAGGCAGGAACGGGGTACTGATTGGGGATGATCAGCCATGATCACATTGAATGGCGGTGCTGGCTCGAAGGGCCGAATGGCCTCCTCCTGCACCTATTGTCTATTGTCTGATATATGTAGTATTAGGAAAATGAACTATTATCATTTGATACGACAGAACTTTATTGATCCCAGGAGGGAAATTGATCTGCCAACAGTCAAAATACAAAATATATGGAACATGAAATTAAAGTGACAAGTGGAAAGGATTGGGGATGTGCAAAGATTGGGGAGGGGAGTCAGTCACAAGTCTACCCCACGACAGAAGGGGGGGAGGAGTTGTACAGTTTGATGGCTACAGGGAAGAAGGATCTCCTGTGGCGTTCTGTGCTGCATCTTGGTGGAACCAGTCTGTTGCTGAAGGTGCTCCTCAGGTTGATCAGTGTGTCACGGAGGGGGTGAGCAGTGTTTTCATAATTTATCACCACAGTTTTATTTATCAACAATCATCAACAATAAAGTGGGAGCAATTGTCAGATATCCTGTGATTTAAAAAATAAAATCCTCCTACCCCATAGCAAGTTTTGATCATTTTTCAGTATCAGATTTAATCCGCTTATAATACCTACTGGGATATGAAGTAACATTCCACACCTACCTTTTTATATTGCCTTACCCATTGTATACATTTCAAAGGACATCACTTCTGCAACAGGCAAAGACACAAAGTCCTGGAGTAACTCAACAGCACAGGCAGCATCTCTGGAAACTCCAAACCTACTAAGTTACTCCAGCATTTTGTAGGTTTTTTTTTTTTGCAAATCAGCATTGCATTTCTTCTTATCTTCACTTCTGTAAAATCTTTGTAGGTAGCAGATTCCTGGCAGTTTGAGTCCTTCCTTGGAACGTGAAGAATCAGTTCTCTTGGCTCTTCTCATTTGTGAAGAAATACAAGCAGCATTAGAGCTAATCTATGTGCTGTTAATATAATAATAATAATAATAATATATTTTATTGTCATTGCACAGAGGTACAACGAGATTTTGTATGCAGCTTCCATCTGATGTAATAACTTAATTAGCTAGATATTTAGACACCCAGAGAAACACGATTTAAAAAGAAAATTTAACTCCAAGACAAAAGACTTGCATTTCCAAACTGCCGATGTTCTCCTTGCTCTGTGCAAGCATCCTTTGGGCTTCTTCATCACGTTTACCAGTGAATATATGCAGACCAATCTTCACACCATGCTAAAATTTTTATTTAAAAATAAGTTTTATTTATGGTTATTACACTGTTGATTCTTCAGGAAAATATTTTATTGGTAACAGTAAAAGAGTAACTGAGTTGTCATGCAGAGATCATACCGCTAAAAGACTGGTGGAGGCAGAGTATTTTATTTGTTCCTCGCGGGACAGTAAACCCAGCAGACTGTCCCTGGGGGCTGCATATTCCCGCACATTGGGGAGTCCTGGCACCACACAGCAGCTCAGGGCACTGCGGTAGATGCTCATGTCGTGGGCATCGTACCACTCATCCGTCTTCTCGTCGTAGCACTCCACGTTGAACGTCGTCGTGAAGCCGTTGAAGCCGCCCACCACAAAGAGGAGGTCGTCCACCACTTCGATGCCAAAGTTGCTGCGGGGGTTGAACATGGTGGGCAGGGTGCGCCAGGTATTGGTGAGGGGGCTGTAAGCCTCGGCGCTCCGCAGGCGGTTCGCACCGTCAAACCCTCCAACCTGCCGGTCAAAAAACACACGCAGTCAAAACGGAGGTACAAGGAACTGCAGATGCTGGAATCGTCAGCAAAAACACAAAGTGCCGGAGGAACTCTAGACGTGCAGAGTTTTGGGCTGGGATCCTCGTTCAGACTGATGGAGTTCATAAGTTGCAGAAGCAGAATTAGGCCATTCGGCCCATCAAGTCTACTCCGCCATTCAATCATGGCTGATCTATCTCTCCCTCTCAGCCCCATTGTCCAGCCTTCTCCCCATAACCCCTGACATCGGTGCTCATGAAGATCTTATCGATCTCCACCTCGTACGTTCAGCTTTATAATTGTCATGTGTACCGAGGAACATTGAGAAGCCTTGCCCACTTTTCACAAAGCTTTTCACTGTACCTCAGATTTACTGTAGACAAATACAATCACGTCAAACTCAAGTACAATGGGTAGAGCAAATGGACAGATACATAATGCAGAATATAGTTCTCAGCAATGTACTGCATCCGATCCATGGACAAAGTCCAATGTGCGCAATGGGGTAGAGGTGAGCCAGACATCTCTTCCTCCCACCTCTCTCTACCAGCCCCCCACCCCTTCCCCCCACTCCATCAGTCTGAAGAAGGGTCCCAACCCAAAAAGTCATCTTTTCATTCCTGACTCGATGAGTTCTTCCATCACTTTGTCTTTTAGATTAAATCAAAGACAATGACCTTAATTTTTTTACCTCAACAAAGTAAGTAGTGTGGAATGTCTGTCTTAATATAACCATTAATGTCCTGTGGTTTTGTGGCAATGTGTCAGTCAGATATATGTCACTGGCAGTATTATGTATTACAGAGTGGAGAGTTCTTTGAGAACAGCAAAATGAAGTTCACTCTGGGAATGAAAAGGACAAGTTCTCCTTGAGTGTGGGGGTTTCGATAAGCTAATGTCATTTCCAAGATAATGAATAAGATTAACAAAACCCACCCACAGAGATTGTTTACAGCTAGAAAGTCTGAGAACAATTTTCACAAATGGGAATACTCCAAAAATTTCCGGGACTGGTCTAACCTTTTTCCTACAGGGCTCAGTTTCCTTATTGGGAATGGTGATTGTGTTGAGGGCAACAAAAGCAAGAATGCATTTCTAAAGTTTATTTAATGACTTCAGCAAGATCACCAACAAGACGTTGTAGTCGCTGCTCAAATGTTGGAGGCATGATAACCGACATAGGCACAGCCATCTCCCACAACTGGCATTGAGGCAAATGATCAAATAATCTACTTTAGGAATAGAACTGAGAGATTGTTACAGTGTAGAGTTGATGTCTTTCACGATGATCCAGAGCAGACTTTGAAAATATATTTTTTAAAGACACCAAAGAAAACTCCAGTGGAGAATTTGTCCCTCCATGGAGTTTTTTTTAACTACATCAAGGACATACAGGAGTGTGCAATGTGAAAGGCACCAACTGTGCACTGTAACAATCCCTCAGTATTACACTGAGTTGTCAGCCTAAAAGCGCTGTTAACCGTGCTTGTATCCGCACATCTCTGGTCCAGATAAGAGAATTCTGCCCTTGAGATTACAATAACTTCTGAGAAAGCGCATGAGAAATGTTCAGAGAGAGATCCATTTCTTTCTTGGTTCCACCTGCTCACTCCAACCCGTGACATTGGAAACAGAGAAAATAAGTGCAGGAGGAGGCCATTCGGCCCTTCGAGCCAGCACCGCCATTCATTGTGATCATGGCTGATCGTCCCCTATCAATAACCCGTGCCTGCCTTCTCCCCATACACCTTGATTCCACCAGCCCCTAGAGCTCCATCTAACTCTCTCTTAAATCCACCCAGTGACTTGGCCTCCACTGCCCTCACTTGCTCCTCAACATTCCCTATCTTTGCTTCCCCGTGCTTTTCGATCATTGATTTAAAGGACATTCCACTCCTCTGACACTCCCCTCAACTATTATTATTCTAGAACATTCCATTCCCCCAAATCTCTCCGATTATCAGTCTGAAGAGGGACCCTGACCCAAAACGTTGTCTTATCTGTTCCCTCCAGAGGTGCTGCCTGACCCGCTGAGTTACTCCAGCACTTTGTGTGTCAAGATTCTAGCATCTGCAGTCTCTTGTGTGTCTCTTCAATTTGATTTTCCATTCTCATCCGAACTCGAGAGGGGATGTTCAGTTGCATTAAGTGTCAATGATTGCAAGATGTTGTTACTTACTGCATACACACATTCACCATAAGCTATGACACCGACACCACTACGCCTGCTCCTCATCGGTGCTATGGTTGTCCACTGGTTGGTTTCTGGGGTATAGAACTCAGCTGTAAACAAGCACTCATTACCGTTGAATCCTCCACAGATGTAGACCTGAGGACAAGAGGAAAGAACAGCTAGCTGGCCATGAGTGGCAGAGATTCATTGACTGTAAAGGTATTGTTTATACACAAGTTGTTGCATATTGGCACCCCAAATATTCAATTAGTAACGACTGAAGATTCAGCGCAAAGTGCAAACCTTTGGAACAAATGGAATTCAATGTTTGTTGTTAGATAGATAGTCAGAGGAACTGGAGCCAAACACAAGAGTGGGGAAATGTTGCAACGTGCTTAAGGGAGCATTTGCATTAACTAATGCATTCATTTTCACGTTAGTAATTCTGTGACTTAAACATGGTTATGTGCCAGTCATAGTGAATAGAACAATCCTGATTCCCTCTCACCCCTAGCATCTGTTAAACAATTACGTAGATATTTTCTGCAGTTAGGAACCAGACCTTAGATTATTTTAGGTTTCACTGCAGGGTAACAATGAAAATGCAACAGGGAGTTGTAAATATGATTGAAAATCAGCATTTCTCATTCCTTCCTTCCTGTGTTTGTTACTAGACAGCAATGTTTAGCTTATCTTGTCATAAAGTCTTACAGAGTAGAAACAGGCCCTTCGGCCCAACTTGCCCACGCCGGCCAACATGTCCCATTAACACTAGTCCCACCTACTTAATTGCATTTGGCCCATATCCCTCTAAACCTGTCCTATACATGTAAATGTTTTTAAAACATTGTGATTGTACTTGCCTCAACTATCTCCTCGTTCCATACACCCAGCACTCTTTTTCTGAAAAGGTTACCCCTCAGGTTCCTATTAAACCTTTCCCCCCTCACCTTAAACCCGTCCTCGGGTCCTCGATTCCCCTACTCTGGGCAAGAGACTGTGCGTCTACCTGATCTATTCCTCTCATGATTTTGTACTCTATATGATCACCCTTCATCATCCTGCGCTCCAAGGAATAGAGTCCCAGCCTGCTCAACCTCACCCTCAAGTCCTGGCAACATCCTCATCCTACATCTATCTCTGCACCCTTTCCAGCTTGACAACATCTTTCCTATAAGATGGTGCCTGAAACTGAACAAAATATTCTAAATGCGTTTTCACCAACGTCTCGAGCAACTGCTATAAGACCTCCCAACTTCTATACTCAATGCTCGGGGTGATGAAGGCCTTTTTGACCACCCTATCTACATGTGATGCCACTTTCAATGAACTATGTACCTGATCCCTCTGCTCTACAACACTCCCCAGAGTCCTACCATCACTGTACAGGTCCTGCCCATGTTAGTGCTCCTAAAATGCAACATTTCTCTGTATTAAATTCCATTGACGACACAAGGTGAGCTCAGGCTGCAGAATTACCCGTTTGGTGGAGCTGTGTGCATTGATCTGCCTGTCGTCCAGATATATGGAGAGCATACATTGTACTGAGAACTCTTACCCATGGATCAAGCTGTGTTTACGTCCTCTCAATAAGGCATTTAGTTATTGGGGATGGAACGCCAATGGACAATTGACATTCTAGTTTGATAGCAGAGGAAGAATCCAAATTGCTTTAGTTAATAAAGTGCTGGAGAAACTCAGCGGGTGCAACAGCATCTATGGAGCGAAGGAAATATTTCCTTCGCTCCATAGATGCTGCTGCACCCGCTGAGTTTCTCCAGCACTTTTGTCTACCTTTGATTTTCCAGCATCTGCAGTTCCTTCTTAAATGCTTTAGTTAATAGCTGAGCTGTGAATTAACAAATGAAATATGTAACCTGCTATTGTGCTAACCCGTTCGAGTCTGAACAATCCTCTAGATGATGGTCTCAGACTAGTTTTCTATGTTTCCTTCCAGGACAGCAGTTCACTAAATTCACATCCTAGACTTAGAAGAGGAAATAAGCAGCCAAGACCCTCACTTTCTCTGGTGGATATTAGGAACATAGGAATTGGGCAATGGGAACCTCCAGCCCATCCTTCTGTTCATTTAGATGATGGTTGATGTGGACCTTAGTCCCATTTACCCCTACGCCCTACACACACGCGCACATGGATCTGGCAGCACAACGACAGAATTGGAAGGGCTTTGGCTTCACAGCTCCAGCATTCTGGGTCAATGTCATAGTTGCAGTCTGCACGTCATCATCTGGGTTTCTACTGGGTGCTCTGGTTTCCCAAAGATGTGCGAGCTGGTAGCTTATTGTCCCGGTCTGTAGATGAGTGATAGAATGTGGGGAGGATTGATGGGAATGTGGGAAGAATAATAGGATTAGTACAAACGCATGCTTGGTCACCCTCCAAGGGCCTGTTTCCATGCTGTATGACACTGTGAGTCTCGATAGGGGTCACAGCTTAAGGATAAGGGGGAAATCCTTTAAAACCGAGATGAGAAGAACTTTTTTCACACAGAGAGTGGTGAATCTCTGGAACTCTCTGCCACAGAGGGTAGTTGAGGCCAGTTCATTGGCTATATTTAAGAGGGAGTTAGATGTGGCCCTTGTGGCTAAGGGGATCAGGGGGGTATGGAGAGAAGGCAGGTACGGGATACTGAGTTGGATGATCAGCCATGATCATATTGAATGCATGGCGGTGCAGGCTCGAAGGGCCGAATGGCCTCTACTCCTGCACCTATTGTCTATGTTTCTATGTTTCTATGATAGCGCAGTAGAGGAGAGGGTTCCAGATTTGCACACCTGCAGAAATGTTCCCTTCCACATTCCTTGAATGCACAGCCACTAATTCTAAAATTGGTTCTCTATTATAGATTATGCAACTGAAGACATAGTTTGCCTCAAACAAACCCATTAGCATTCTTAAATATGTAGGGAGGAACTGCAGATGATGGCTTTAACCGAAGATAGACACAAAATGCTGGAGTAACTCCGTGGGACAGGCAGCATCTCTGGAGAGAAGGAATGGGTGACGCTTCAGGTTGAGACCCTTCTGAAGAAGTCCTTTTTCTCAAGAGATGTTGCCTGCCCGCTGAGTTACTCCAGCATTTTGTGTCTAACATTCTTAAATATCCCAGTCAGATCATGCTTTGATTTTCTGTTGACACACTGCTTTGACCTCATTGTCCATTACCTGCCATTGTCAGTTACCTGTGCACATAGTCATGGCTCTAAAGAGGCTAACTTTACATCATTGGGAAAATTAACCAGCCTGGGAAATTGGGATAAAATTATAAGGTTAAAGAGATGTTGAAATATCCACATTCACTTCTTTCATTGAACACAGCAAAAATAGCTCACCATTTCATTTCCTGTTAATTCCGCTGTTTGCAGTTATAATGAAATATTATTGCACAGTATCATTGTCAGTAGTAATGTTATCAAAGTAGAGTCGCCTCGCCCACAACTCCTGAGCCTGTGTCATTTTAAAATAGGAGCCAAAACTGTTGCCATCCTCTTAACTCCAATCCGCCAAAGGACAAGAGCAAAGCTTGAAGGTACACAAAATTGCTGGAGAAACTCAGCGGGTGCAGCAGCATCTATGGAGCGAAAGAAATAGCAACGTTTCGGGCCGAAACGTCACCTATTTCCTTCGCTCCATAGATGCTGCTGCACCCGCTGAGTTTCTCCAGCAATTTTGTATACCTTCGATCTTCCAGCATCTGCAGTTCCTTCTTGAACACAAGAGCAAAGCTTGGCTCCTTATATGCAAACTGACTGTAGATCCACAAGCACAAAGTGAAGATCGACACAAAAAGCTGGAATAACTCCGCGGGACAGGCAGCATCTCTGGAGAGAAGGAATGGGTGACGTTTAGGGTCGAGGCCCTTCTTCAGACTCAGAAAGTGAATAAAAACCTTTTTTTTTTAAAAATTGAGTAATTCTCTGCTAAATTTAATTCTGATTGCTGTGTCGCTAAGATTGAAATTTCCTTAACTCACTTTGGTTCTTTCCGGAGAAATTACCTGCTTTTACTGGAAGAAGAAGGTGCAGTTTGTTTGTTCTTTAAAATTACTATTTAGTATTTAAAACGCATCTTTTTACTCTACACTTGGCACTAACTATCAGCTGTGTGCTACTAAGAAACAGAAATGTAATATTTTCAAATTCTGCTTAAGAAAAAGACTAAACTTATTTTATGGTATGAATAATAGCTTTGGTGGAATTCGAAATTGAACTAGGTTGTCTAAGAAAGTTGGAGTGAAGTTTACCTATTTCCGTCACCTATTCCTTTGCCCCATAGATGCTGCCTCACCCGCTGAGTTTCTCCAGCATTTTTATCTACCTTTGATTCTTCCAGCATAGAAACATAGAAAATAGGTGCAGGAGTAGGCCATTCGACCCTTCGAGCCTGCACCATCATTCAATATGATCATGGCTGATCATCCAACTCAGTATCCTGTACCTGCCTTCTCTACATACCCTCTGATGCCTTTAGCCACAAGTGCCACATCTAACTCCCTCTTAAATATAGCCAATGAACTGGCCTCAACTACCTTCTGTGGCAGAGAATTCCACAGATTCACCACTGTGTGAAAAATGTTTTTCTCATCTCGGTCCTAAAGGATTTCCCCTTTATCCTTAAACTGTGATCCCTTGTCCTGGACTTCCCTAACGTCGGGAACAATGCATCTAGCCTGTCCAACCACTTAAGAATTTTGTAAGTTTCTATAAGATCCCCCCTCAATCTTCTAAATTCTAGCGAGTACAAGCCGAGTCTATCCAGTCTTTCTTCATATGAAAGTCCTGACATCCCAGGAATCAGTCTGGTGCAGTTCTGCAGCATCTGCAGTTCTTTCTTAAAAGTTGGTAAAAGAAGTAGTTGGCGACTCAGGACTATGCGAAAGACTCTCTTCACCCTTCACACAGAGGGAGGAATTGGCTTGTCTAAATTTGGAAAGTATTTAAAGATTTGACGAATGCCAGTAATATTTCAAAATAAATGTAATCGTTGAACAAATGTGTATTCCTTTGACAAATAAAACCTCAATGGGAAAAGTGATTCATTTCTGGTTAAGTAAAGAGTTTAGAGATAACATTTAGACTCACCGTTAATAATTTTGCTAAGAGTAATCATCAAGAGATTTTAGAACTACCAACACCTCATAAATCTAGGCAGAAGAGAGTCGTGTGCAAGATTGTAAGACCTCCATATCTTTACACAGAGAGTGGTGAATCTCTGGAACTCTCTGCCACAGAAGGTAGTTGAGGCCAGTTCATTGGCTATATTTAAGAGGGAGTTCGATGTGGCCCTTGTGGCTAAAGGGATCAGGGGGTATGGAGAGAAGGCAGGTACAGGATACTGAGTTGGATGTTCAGCCATGATCATATTGAATGGCGGTGCAGGCTCGAAGGGCCGAATGGCCTACTCCTGCACCTATGTTCTATGTTTATGTTTCTATATTTAGTTTAGTTTATTGTCACGTGTACCGAGATACAATGAAAAGCTTGTTGTTGCGTGCTAACCAGTCAGCTGCAAGACTATACATGATTACAATCAGGCCATCCACAGTGTACTAATACCGAATGAAGGGAATAATGCATAGTGCAAGGTAAAGTCCGATTAAAGATAATCTCCAAAAGTCTCCATTGACAATGTTTAAAATTATTTAAAAAATAAAAAAAGACTAAAAATAGCCTTGGTCCGTTCGATAAATAATATAACAAAAGCCATTTGGACAGGTACTTAGGCAGGAAAAGCTGAAGGATATGGGTCAAAGGCGGGCACGTGGGACTAGTGTAGATGGGACATCTTGCTCAGCATTGGCAAGTTGGGCTGAATGGCCTGTTTCCATGCTGTATGACTCTGTAAAAGTGCTGGAGAAATTCTAAGGCCTAAAGTGAAATACGGCAGACAATGGAAATGTGAAAAAGGGGAACTCTGCAAATCAAATAGTATCTGAAGACAGGATGAAGTTCAGTTTCAAGTTAATTAAAAATTGTTTCTCCACAGATATGGAGTAAAACTATAATGTGCTGGAGGAACTCGGTGGGCCAGGAATAAACAGAGCTCGTTTTGGGTCAGGACCCTTGCTGTCTGACCCACTGAGTTCCTCCATCACTTAGTTTTCTGACCATCAATAGCGTGCTGAAACCCTCCCTGGTGGTCACAGCCTTGGTGAATGGCTGGATATCGTCTTGCGGTTCAGACGGTGGAGGTTTTAGAGTATGGCCGTGATTTAAGGCAATGCTGTAAGACCTTGAGTACCTCACCGTGACGCCAGCATTCTGGGTGGTGGTGCAGGCAAATACCGGCCACAAGCCTCCGCGATGTGTTTGGCTGAGGGAGCGGTGCCTCGTGGCTACACTTGTGGTGATAGTAGATACAGCGTGGAAACAATTAAAAATGTCGGAAGGAACTGCAGATGTGGGTTTAAACCATAGATAGACACATAAAACTGGAGTAACTCAGCGGGACAGGCAGCATCTCTGCCTAGGCCTCCTCCATTGTCAGCGTGAGACTAAACGCAAATTCGAACAAAAGCATCTCCCATTTCGCTTGGGCAGCTGACACCCCAGGGGCATGAATATCGATTGACACAAATTGCCACTAGTCACACCAGCTTTACATTCTCACCTAGCAAATGGCTAACAATGGCCTATTTCCTTTATCATTGTTACTTTTTGCACATCTTTCATTCATTTGTTCCATATCTCTACATCACCGACTATATCTCTCGTTTCCCTTTCCCAAGACTTCCAGTCTGAAGAAGAGTCTCGACCCGAAACGTCACCCAGAGATGCTGCCTGTCCCGCTGAGTTACTCCAGATTTTTATGTCTATTGACCATCAAATAGCCATTAATACCAATCCTACATTAATCTCATTTCATTTTCCCCACGTTCCCATCAGCTTCCTCCTCATTCCTTAACATATGATGAGTGTTTGACGGCACTGGGCCTGTACTCGTGGAGTTGAGAAGGATGAGGGGGGGACCTCATTGAAACTTACCGAATAGTAAAAGGCCTGGATAGAGTGGATGTGGAGAGGATGTTTCCACTAGTGGGAATTAAGACCAGAAGTCAGAGCCTCAGAATTAAAGGATGTTCCTTTAGGAAGGAGATGAGGAGGAATTTCTTCAGTTAGAGGATGGTGAATTTGTGGAATTCATTGCCACAGAAGGATGTAGATATTTTTACAGCAGAGATAGATAGATTATTGATTAATACAGGTGACAGGGGTTATGGGGAGAAGGCAGGAGAATGGGGTTAGGAGGGAGAGATAGATCAGCCATGATTGAATGGCAGAGTAGACTTGATGGGCCGAATGGCCTAAATCTATTCCTATCACTTATGACCTACACTGGGTGACTGTGGCACTCCTTGCAGCCATTAAGCTGCATGTGCGATTAGATGGATTATAGAGTCGTGGAGCATGGGAGTCTCAACCCCGAACAACACCCATTTCTTCTCTTTAGACATCCTGCTTGTCCCACTGAGCTACTCCAGCATTGTGTGTCTACCTGTGGACTCAACTTATCCACGCCGGCCAAGGTCACCCTTGATCACCAACATGCCCGGCCTCATCTCCACAACGTTTATGATCCTGCATTTAATTCTCTGTGGAGCTGACAGTTGGGTTTGGCCGGAGTTTCCACACAAGGTCTCTATCAGGGTGACCTCCCAACCTCTATACTCAATATACCCTGATTGATGAAGGTCAATGTACCATTGTGCAGGGTGGGGTGTTGGGGTGGAGCTGGAGGCAGGGTGGGATGGATGGAGGGAGGGAGGGCTGGGGAGGAGGTGGGTGGAGGGGGGTAGAGTGAGGGTTGTGAGGTGGAGAGGGATGAGTGTGTGGGGGGGAGGGGGGGGGCAGAGTGAATGGGATGGTGGGGGGGGGTGGTTGGGGTTGTGAGGGGTGGGAGGGGGGGGGGGGGGGGGTTGGGGTTGTGATGGGTGGGAGGGGGAGGGGGGTTGGGGTTGTGAGGGGTGGAAGAGGGAGGGGGGGTGCGGCCGGCCCCTGACCCTCCCCACGCCCCCCCCCCCCCCCCCCCCGTGGTGGGGGGTGGGGGATGGGGGGGGGTAGAGTGAGGTGGAGAGGGATGAGTGTGGGGGAAGGGGGGTAGAGTGGATGGGTGGTGGTGGGGGGAGGGTGTGGTTGGGGTTGTGAGGAGTGGAAGAGGGAGGGGGGGCTATCTTGCCGTGCAGGGTGGTGGTGGCGGGGGGGGGGGGGGTGGTTGGGGTTGGGAGGGGGGGGGGGTTAGAGAGGGATGAGTGTGGGGGGGGGGGTAGGTGGATGGGGCGGTGGTGGGGTGCGGCCTACCTTGCCGTGCAGGGTGGTGGTGGTGGGGTTGTGGGGTGGGAGAGGGAGGGGGGGTTAAGGTTGGGAGGGGGGGGGGGGGATTGGGGTTGTGAGGGGGAGGGGGGGGGGGAGGGGGAGGGGGGGGGGGGCTACCTTGCCGTGCAGGGTGGTGGTGGTTGGAGGGGGGTGGGTGGTTGGGGTTGTGGGGGGGGGCGGGAGGGGGGGGGCTACCTTGCCGTGCAGGGTGGTGGCGCTGGCATCGCTGCGCTGTTCGTGCATTGGGGCAATGAGCGTCCACTGGTTGGTCTCGGGTTCGTAGCGCTCGGCGGTGTTGAGCCGGACGTAGCCGTCGAAGCCGCCCATGGCGTAGATGAAGCAGTCCAGCACCGTGACGCTGACATAGCAGCGGCGGGAGTGCATGGGGGCGACTTGCTGCCACGACTTCTTCACCGGGTCGAAGCGCTTGACGCTGTTGAAGTAATCCACGCTGTCGAAGCCGCCGATGATGTAGACGAAGCCGTTGAGGTAGGCGGCGCCGTGGTAAGCCCGGGGACTCTCCTCCTCGCATGTCACGTTGACCCAGCGGTCGGCCCGGGCGTCGTAAGCCTCGATGGCGTTGGTGGGGCTGCCGCCGCTCCAGCCGCCGATGGCGAACAGGATGGAGAAGGGCAGGCGCGGTCTGGTGAGCGGGTTGCGGAAGTCCGAGTTGGACGGGCCGTTCATGTTGAGGTCGTACATGGCCTTGAGCGCGTTGATGATGATCGGCTTGCAGTCGTCGTTGTCCTTCACGTAGTCGTTGTTCTTCACGTTGTTCATGAAATACTCGGCGTTCATCAGCGCCAGTCGCACCTGCAATGTCAGGTCAAAAGTGTTTTTATGTTCATCGTTAGACATAGAAACATAGAAAATAGGTGCAGGAGTAGGCCATTCGGCCCTTCGAGCCTGCACCGCCATTCAATATGATCATGGCTGATCATCCAACTCAGTATCCTGTACCTGCCTTCTCTCCATACCCCCTGATCCCTTTGGCCACAAGGGCCACATCTAACTCCCTCTTAAATGGAGCCAATGAACTGTGGCCTCAACTACCTTCTGTGGCAGAGAATTCCAGAGATTCACCACTCTCCGTGTGAAGAAAAGTTTTTCTCATCGGTCCTAAAGGATTCCCCCTCCTATCCTTAAGCTGTGACCCCTTGTCCTGGACTTCCCCAACAATCGGGAACAATCTTCCTGCATCTAGCCTGTCCAACCCCTTCAGAATTTTGTAAGTTTCTATAAGAAAAACTGTTGAATTGTTAAATTATTTCATGTTGTGTCTTTCTCTTTAGTCGTGTGCTGCATTGGCAAGTCAAGTTTCACTGTAACAAATGTCCTTTGCATCCTGGTTTGTTCTATTGTCATGTCCCAGGGAGAACAATGAAATTCTCACTTGCACTGCAGCACAACACACCATGTCAACAGAGTGTTTTGAGAAGGAACTGCAGATGCTGGAAAATCGAAGGTAGACAAAAGTGCTGGAGAAACTCAGCGGGTGCAGCAGCGTCTATGGAGCGAAGGAAATAGGCAACGTTTCGGGCCGAAACCCTTCCGGGTTTCGGCCCGAAACGTTGCCTATTTCCTATAGTGGAGATTGTTCAACTCTTTGCGTGGAGCGAAGGAAATGGGCAACGTGGCCTGTTTCCTTCGCTCCATAGATGCTGCTGCACCCGCTGAGTTTCTCCAGCACTTGTAGTCTATCTATGTAAACATAGTACACGGTGAACAATATGATAAACGAGAGAGATTAAAAACAAATTCAGTGTGTATATATACACACATACTCACAAGTACACACACACACACACACACACACACACATATTTATATATACATATACACACATACTCAAAAAAAACAAACAATAACAGTGCAATAATAATAATAATAAGTCTATTGTAGTTCAGAGTTTATATGAGGTTGTAGTGTTTAATAGCCTGGTGGCTGTGGGGAAGTAGCTGTTCCTGATCCTGGATGTTACAGATTTCAGGCTCCTGTACCTTCTTCCTGATGGCAGTGGTGAGACGAGAGCGTGGCCAGGATGGTGCGGGTCTCTGGTGATGCTGGGTGCCTTTTTGAGGCAGCGACTGCGATAAATCCCTTCGATGGTGGGGAGGTCAAATCCGGTGACGGACTGGGCAGTGGTCACAGCTTTTTGCAGTCTTTTCCGCTTGCCGGACGTTCCAGTTGCCGAACCAGGCCACACTGCAGCCGATCAGTATGCTCGCTACTGTGCCTCTGTAGAAGTTCAAGAGAATCCTCTTTGACTTACCGACTCTCCGTAATCTTCTCAGTTTCATCGTGGCCTGGTTCGGTAACTTGAACGTCCAGGAGCGAAAAAGACTTATAAAGAAGTGAACACTGCTCCGTGTACGGTAATCGTCACACCGACACCCCCCCCCCCCCCCCCCCCCCCCCCCCCCCCCCCCCCCCCCCCCCCCCCCCCGTCCATCACACAGACCAGACTCCCCACCCTTGACTCAATCTACCCTGCCTCGGGAAACCAGTCGACATATTCAAAGAAGATAGACACAACATTCTGGAGTAACTCAGCGGGACAGGCAGCATCTATGGAGAGAAGAAATGGGTGACGTTTCAGGTCGAGACTCGAAAATCTGATCAAGGGTCTCGACCATTCCTTCTCTCCACAGATGCTGCTTGTCCCGCTGAGTTAACCTAGCATCTTTTAAAAAATCTATCATCGGTTTAAAGCAGCAGCCGCAGTTCCTTCTTAAACATAATCAAAGACTTGTCCCACCCCCGGCCATTCCTTCTTCTCCCCGCTCCCGCCCGGCAGAAGCTTGAAAGCGCGCACCACCAGATTCAGGAATAGCTTCTTCCCATCTGCAATCGGGCTTCTGAACGGCCCTTCCATAAGCTAGGGTACTGACCGATTCACCGCTACCCCATTGCGGACATTGGCCATTGTCTCTGGACAATGCTGGGGGATGCTGTTTGGTACAGCACATCCCCAGGCGCCATATAAATGCAACCCAATATTACCCAATTACCAAAGAAATTGGGTTGTAGAAGCACAGATCAGGTGACTGGTCAACAGGAGCGGGGAGGGTCACCTGGATGTGCCGGTAAGGCCAGCAGCATATCCAAGGGCCAGTCTCACCCCGGCCACTCCCTCTTCTCTCCTCTCTCGTCGGGCAAGAGGTACAGGAGAGTGAAAACGCACACCCCCAGATTCATGGACAGTTTCTTCCCAACTGTTATCAGGCAACTGAAACATCCTCTCACCGACCAGAGAGCGGCCCTGACCTGCCTTTACCTTGCACCAAATGTGATACCCGCTGTCCATTATCTACAGTACACTGTAAACGGCTCGATTGTAATCATGTATTGTCTTTCAGTAGACAATAGACAATAGGTGCAGGAGTAGGCAAGTTGGCCCTTCGAGCCAGCACCGCCATTCAATGTAATCATGGCTGATCATCCCCAATCAGTACCCCGTTCCTGCCTTCTCCCCATATCCCATCTTTAAGAGCTCTATCTAACTCTCTCTTGAAAGCATCCAGAGAACTGGTCTCCATCGCCCTCTGAGGCAGAGAATTCCACAGACTCACAACTCTCTGTGTGAAAAAGTATTTCATCATCTCCATTCTAAATGGCATACTCCTTATTCTTAAACTGTGTATGACCCCTGGTTATGGACTCTCCCAACATCGGGAACATGTTTCCTGCCTCTAGTGTGTCCAAACCCTTAATAATCTTATATGTTTCAAAAAGATAACCTCTCATCCTTCTAAACTCCAGAGTGTACAAGCCCAGCCGCTACATTCTCTCAGCATATGACAGTCCCGCCATCCCGGGAATTAACCTTGTAAACCTACGCTGCACTCCCTCAATAGCAAGAATGCCGTTCCTCAAATGAGGGGACCAAAACTGCACACAATACTCCAGGTGTGGTCTCACCGGGGCTCTGGTCAACTGCAGAAGGACCTCTTTGCTCGTATACTGACTGGTCAGCGTGCCACATGAAAGCTTTTCACTGTACCTCGGTACACGTGACATTAATAATCCATATTAAAACTAAGAGGTGGGGGGGGGGGGGGGGGGAGGTTGAAGGGGAGGGAGGGGGCGGAGGGGGGAGTGTGAAGTTCTCTGTCTCTATGGTCACTGGGCCACGGGTGTGAACTGTTCGTTGCTATAATCTAACCACTGGGGATCTTATCGCCATTATAACATGATGAGAGGCACTAATGGCTATTAGTCAGGGTTGAAATGTCAAAGCTTAAAGCGGTAACGTTTAAAGGAGATGTGCGGTTCAAGTGTTTGTTTTACACACAGAGGGTGGTGGGCGCATGGAACCAGCAGGCGGAGGAGGTAGTTGAGGCTGGGACTATAACAATATTTAAATTACAACAACAAACAAGCGCCAGGCAGTCTCGAACCTGCGAACACAACCCCGGCCGCCTGTGGCATTAACGGTGTGAGATACATCAGCGTCGCCCCTGTAGGTAGCACTGGGCAGGAAATGTGATTGTGCCAGAGATTAAATACTGGAACAGAGGTGGAGAGAGTCTCTGAATTGTTTTTTTCACCCATAGAGTTGTGAATCTGTGGGATTCTCTGCCACAGAAGGCAGTGGAGGCCAGTTGACTGGATGTTTTCAAGAGAGAATTAGATTTAGCTCTTAGGGTTAACGGAATCAAGAGATATGGGGAGAAAGTAGGAACGGGGTACTGATTTTGGATGGTCAGCTATGATCACATTGAATAGCGGTGCTGGCTTGAAGGGCCGAATGGCCTACTCCTGCACCTATTGTCTATGTTTAGCATGGACCTGCAGCGACTGGAGGAACAGTGTGGGATTGTGTTATCAAGGGGTCGAGCTGTGATATTGCCCCGCCCTCGGGGGGGGGGGGGGGGGTTCCCAGCCCCTCGCCAGCCCCCCCCTATCCCCCCCCCCCCCCAACCCCTCGCTCTCAGACGCACAGACCCTCAACTAACGCCGGGACCCTCTCACTGCCAGAGGCTTCCAGCGGCGTGTGCGCGCGCGCCTCCCCGAGTGGCGCTGTGTGCGCGTACACGTGTGTGAGTGTGTACATGCGTGCGTGCAGGGTGTATGCATGCGTGTGTGCACCTACGTGCTTGTGTGCATGTACGTTTGTTGCATGTGTGTGTGCGTGCGTGTGTATACATGTGCGTTGTGCATACATATGCATACATGTTGCATGTGTGCGTTTGTATCAATGTCTGTTGCCTGTGTGTATGCGTGTGTCGTGTGTGTGTGTGTGTGTGTATATACGGCACGGTGGCGCAGCGGTACACAGCGCCAGAGACCCGGGTTCGATCCTGACTACAAGTGCTGTCTGTACGGAGTTTGTACGTTCCCCCCGTGACCTGTGTGGGTTTTCTCCGAGATCTCCGGTTTCCTCCCACACCCCAAAGACGTACAGGTTTGTAGGTTAATTGGCTTGGTATGAATTGTAAATTGCCCCTTGTGTGTGTGAGATAGCGTTAGTGTGCGGACGGCGCGGACCCGGTGGGCCGAAGGGCCTGTTTCAACGCTGTATCTCTAAACTAAACATGTGTGTTGCCTGTGTATGTGCGTGTGCGTGTGTCGTGTGTGTCAAATGTATGCGTGTGTCGAATGTGTGCGTGTGTCGTGTGTGTGTGCGTGTGTGTACGTGTGTCGTGTGTCAAATGTGTGCGTGTGTCGTGTGCGTGTGCGTGTGTCGTGTGCGTGTGCGTCGTGTGTCTGTGTGCGTGTGTGTCAAATGTGTGCGTGTGTCAAATGTGTGCGTGTGTGTGTGTGTCCTGTGTGTGTGTGCGCGTCCGTGAGTTTACTTTACTCTGACGAGTTTAAACCCGAGCACCAACCAAATCACGAGTTTAGTTTTATTCCTCTGAGACCTCCCCATTGTCAGCACCGACACGTGCAGGGAGGAACTGCAGATGCTGGTTTACACCGAAGAAAATGTACAACGTGCTGGAGTAACTCAGCGGGACCGGCAGGATCTCTGGAGCGAAGGAATGGGTGAAGTTTCGGGGTCGAGGAGAAGGGTCTATTCTTGATCTCCAGCGATGCTGCCGGAGCCGCTGGGTGACTCCAGCACTTTGTGTCTATCCTTGGAGCAGGCTCCAATGTGAAAGGTGAGGCCCCCCACAACCTCCGTTACAATAACGCTGATCTAATGATACGAATGAAAATACACGGCGTTGAGAATGTACCTTGGGCAGCAGTATGACAATGGACTTTTTCCTGATGTCTGGGTCTTGGGCAATCCACTTGAGAATGGCATCAAACACCACATCTTCTTGTTTCACATTCAACTCGTCCTTCTCAATGATGTCTCTGAGCTCAAAGGCGGAAAGCTCAAGGAATTCCTCACTCACCTTCACAATCTCCTCAAAGTGGTGCAGGATGTACATGTAGGCTTTGTGTCGCAACTCTGGGCAGAAGTAATAGTCCGCGAATTTGCAGATCCCAATGCAGTTTTCCAGGCACAGCTGGGATTCAAGGAATTCACAACACGCCCTGACAATGCCCAGCACGTTGAACTGGTCGGCCGCGGCGAGGAGCCTCTCCACATTCTCCACCGTCACCGGCACTGTCCGAGTGTATGCGTACTCTATAATCAACTTCATCATATCTGGGGACACGCCGGGAATGTTGTACACTTTCTTCTCTATACTGTTCCAGCCACTTGTAAACAGGGCGCTGTGGAGAACAGGGACAGGAAAGAGACATTAGATAAGAGGGCACAAACTGTGCAGGGAAGGAATGATAGAAACATAACATTCTTAAAGGATTGGACAGGCCAGATGCAGGAACAATGTTCCCCATGTTGGGGGAAGTCCAGAACCAGGGGTCACACACAGTTTAAGAATATGAAGTGGAGACCATCAACTTTTTCCACCCAGAGAGTTGTGAATCTGTGGAATTCTCTGCCACAGAAGGCTGTGGAGGCCAATTCACTGGATACTTTCAAGAGAGAGTTAGATAGAGCTCTTAAAGATAGCGGAGTCAGGGGATATGGGGGTGAAAGCAGGAACGGGGTATTGATTTTAGCTGATCAGCCATGATCAAATTGAATGGCGGTGTTGGCTCGAAGGACCGAATGGCCTACTCCTGCACCATGTCCATGTTCTCCATGTTTTTATGTTGGTTTACACCGAGGATAGATACAAAATGCTGGAGCAACTCAGCCAGGCAGGCAACATCTCGTTCTGAAGAAGGGTCTCGACCCGAATGTCACCTGTTTCTTTGCTCCACAGACGCTGCCGGACCCGCTGAGTTACTCCAGCATTTCGTGTCTATCTTAGATAGAGTATATTTCTATCATAAGGTCATAAGTCTTTGGAGCATAATTAGACCATTCGGTCCATCAAGTCTATCCCGTCATTCAGTCTTCCTATCGTTTATTCCCTCGCAAACCCATTCTCCTGCCTTCTCCCCATAACATAGAAACATAGAAACATAGAAAATAGGTGCAGGAGTAGGCCATTCGGCCCTTCGAGCCTGCACCGCCATTCAATATGAGATCATGGCTGATCATCCAACTCAGTATCCTGTTCCTGCCTTCTCTCCATACCCCCTGATCCCTTTAGCCACAAGGGCCACATCTAACTCCCTCTTAAATATAGCCAATGAACTGGCCTGAACTACCTTCTGCGGCAGAGAATTCCAGAGATTCCAGAGATTCACCACTCTGGATTTTCCTAATCTCGGTCCTAAAAGATTTCCCCCTTATCCTTAAACTATGACCCCTTGTTCTGGACTTCCCCAACATCGGGAACAATCTTCCTGCATCTAGCCTGCCCAACCCCTTAAGAATTTTGTAACTTTCTATAAGATCCCCCCTCAATCTTCTAAATTCTAGCGAGTACAAACCGAGTCTATCCAATCTTTCTTCGTATGAAAGTCCTGACATCCCAGGAATCGGTCTGGTGAACCTTCTCTGTACTCCCTCTATAACCCCGGGCACCCGTAGTAATCAAATATCTGGACGTTTCTAAGCATGCTACATCGTCCTCTCACGGTCTACAGTGAGTGCCCTGACACTATTGCGTTTCCAGTGTGGGTGAAACTGCTTTATAACGAAGTGTGTACTGCATCTACTGACGTTCACCTCTGTTCACCTCTGGCTCGGAGTCAACTCAACTGCTGCTGAAACCTCACCTTTGATTTAGTCATTTCCAACCCCCAACCAGCCCACTGTTCTTCAAACTGGTTTGTTTTCCATTCAAACATCATCCGAAACCTACTGCCCAAAATTAACTGGCAGTGAATCGCCGGGCCCGGCAGTCCTTCAGTTTTGAAACTGTGTCTAAATTCTCAACGTTCCTCATTTCTACAACCTGTCAACTTCAATCCCCGCGGGGAACAGTTTGCCGACATTCTTATGTACTTTTTTTTATTCGTGTCGCCAATCGGTTCTATCAGCAGTTCGCTGTTGTATCGCCGAGGCCGGTTGGCCCATTGTTCAACACTATTATATTAAGATCCCATTAATTATTACTGCACCGCCAACCAAAAGCATCGCTTATTACAAATTAAATTTGGCTTTGAAATCCACAATGAAATGTTGAACGGCCCAGCGTCTCGAATCGCAGTCCAGGAGATAAACTTTAAGGGGGACTGAATGGGGAGAGGGGTGTCTGGTAGGAAATTCCAGAGCCGGTGGCTTAATCAGCAAAACCCCGGAGGTTCGATGAGCTGAAATTTTGTAGAGGTAAAGAAAGTTGAGCATTTTGATACAGTTTCAAGACTACAGGATCGCCAGCCACGTGATTCGCTGCGAGTTATTTTTGGGCCGAAGGTTTCGGGTCATCTTTTTATAGCAGTGGACATCGCTTGGAGAAAAGTGGGCGGGTTGATTCAGAAGATGGGCGAGATTCCAATGGGCTCAGAGTTGGGGCATGGGTAATATTATAGGGGTGTGAGCGGGTGGTGTTGCTAATGGAAAGGGGGGGGGGGGGGGGGGTAAAATCTACTGAGGGACATAACGATCCCGTTTGATTCAGTCTCTGGGAAAGGGAGCCCTCGGTGCTCTGCGGTGAAGATTGGAGTGCAGTCTTCGAAAAAGTTTCATTGCAACACTCTAGCGACCCAATGCTGAACGCTGGCCAAGCTGTATGTCCGGCCCCAGGGAGGAGGTTAACTGGTTAACAGAGAGGGTTGGCAGTGTGCGAGTTAGGACGGGCATGGATACAATAGACAATAGACAATAGGTGCATAAGGAGGCCATTTGGCCCTTCGAGCCAGCACCGCCATTCAAAGTGATACGTGGAATTCTCTGCCACAAAAGGCAGTGGAGGCCAATTCACTGGATGTTTTCAAGAGAGAGTTAGATTTAGCTCTTAGGGCTAAAGGAATGAAGTGATATGGGGGGGGGGGGGCAGGAACGGGGTACTGATTTTAGATGATCGGCCATGATCATATTGAATGGCGGTGCTGGCTCGAAGGGCCGAATGTCCTACACCGGCACCAATTTTTCTATGTTTCTATTGCACGTCGTGTGTCCGTGGAGAAGTTGTAACCACGTGAGATTGTCTACCTCCATCTGTCACTTGCAATTTGTTAAATAGAATATGGTATTCCGGGAAGAGTTATCGGACTATTTATTCAGATTAAAACCAGTTTAGTTGCAGTCTAGCGCTCTACCATTAAAGCATGCAACATATTAAGCTGATGAAATGCGGGTGAGTGCTGCTGTTCACTTTACAATTTGAATGGTTGAACACTGGATGGTTCTGAGTGGAATCATCTGCCAACACCTCTCATAATAGTGTCTGGTTCTGGACCAAAAGCCCGCTGGTTGAGAAGGGTTGAAGAGAAAGCCTCTTTGCAGCAGTTACTGACCGAAAGTAGGAGCTACAGCTGCATAAGATGTTCTTATGGGCGTTGAAGTCGATGCCATTCACCCTGATCACCACGTCGCATAGTTTCCCTTCAAGGCGAAGCTCATTAAAGATGGTACAAGCCATTGCGCTCATCTTCCTCTCCATGGTGCTCTGTCTTAGTTGTCGGGTCGAGGTTGAAGGTTCCTCCATAGTGAAGCGTTGAGACCAAAGGGCTTTCCGCGGTGAGATTGGGCAGATGTGGTGGCAGCTCAGTGCGTGAGTTGGTTGTCACGATTGGTGTTTTCAGAGCCACTGCTCAGAGTTCCAGAACACAAGCAATTGTAACATCACTAAGGCGAAGGTCTCCAGCATATCTGGTGACATGGACAATCAAACGCCCCGGCCTCAGCTGAATGACTGATCCGCTCAACATTTACCGGGCCCCGAGTCAACGCAGTTGCCGGTTCACATCGTCCACCAGACACCCCGCCGCCCAACTCCCAACTCAGTCAAACTCACATCGCTGAAAAATGGCTCCTTTGGCTTGCAAGTAAACTTCTCACAACGTAAAAAATGAGCGTGTACGTTTTAAAATGACACAACAAAAGGCCACATGTGTAATTTGCAAGGCGCCCAGTAACTCTCAGCCGTGAAAGAGACAGGAAGGAAAAAGGAATTGGATTATGAGTATCAACAAGAGATACAGAGCTCTCCCGTTAGAAACATTCCACCAAAAATTCCAGCGATCGGGATATTTTCTGGGGCCCTGACCATGATTGTCCACAGGGCGAACGGTCTTCTTAAAGAGCAATTAAAATTCAAAAATCTTGGCCTTTGATAACCCAATGTTAACCCACAGAGGAAGTACACAACAGTCAGGTGCGAAGATTAGTCTGTAATATATTGAGTTTAGTTCACAGTGTGTATCTGTGGGTGCGGTTTGTGTCGGGCATGTACAGTGTTGTACAGTACAGGGATGTACAGCATTGGTCACTCTACCCACAAATGGACCCAGACTCCGCACCACAGCCGGATCCATTTGAATTGAATGCATCTAGAAAAAAACTGCCAACGTTTTGGACTGCAGAAGATAGTCGCAAAAAGCTGGAGTAACTCAGCGGGTCAGGCAGCATCTCTGGAGAAAAGGAATAGGCGACGTTTGGGGTCGAGGCCCTTCTCCAGACATAGAAACATAGAAACATAGAAAATAGGTGCAGGAGTAGGCCATTCGGCCCTTCGAGCCTGCACCACCATTCAATATGATCATGGCTGATCATCCAACTCAGTATCCCGTACCTGCCTTCTCTCCATACCCCCTGATCCCGTTAGCCACAAGGGCCACATCTAACTCCCTCTTAAATATAGCCAATGGACTGGCCTCAACTACATTCTGTGACAGAGAGTTCCAGAGATTCACCACTCTCTGTGTGAAAAATGTTTTTCTCATCTTGGTCCTAAAGGATTTCCCCTTTATCCTTAAACTGTGACCCCTTGTCCTGGACTTCCCCAACATCGGGAACAATCTTCCTGCATCTAACCTGTCCAACCCCTTAAGAATTTTGAAAGTTTGAAGATGTCGCTGAGTTACTCCAGCATTTTGTGTCTATCTTCAGTGTAAACCAGCATCTGCAGTTCCTTCCTTGCATATTCTTTGACTCCAGATCTAACTATCAATGTTGTTGTTTCTCCTGTAGAGCAGGAGACAGGAGGGTCAGACGAGATGGGTGAGAGAGTGAAGGAGGGCTGGATGAGTTGGATACAAGAGGAGGGGGTTGAGGTGAGTGGGTGAGTGGATGGGAGGGTAGACGAAGGGGGTGATGAGATGGGATAGGGAAAGGGACATTGAAGGTGGGAGATAGTCACAAAAAGCTGGAGTAACTCAGCGGATCAGGCAGCATCTCTGGTGAAAAGGAGTAGGTGACGTTTTGGGTTGAAACATCACCTATTTCCTTTCTCCAGAGATGCTGCCTGTCTCGCTGAGTTACTCCAGCTTTTTGTGTCTATCTTCAGTTTAAACCAGCATCTGCAGTTCCTTCCTACACGTGGTAGGTAGGTAGGTGGGAGACTTAGGAATATCCAAATGCATTTTAGGAAAAGGGGAGGTACAACAAGAAAGTGAATGGCATGTTGGCCTTCATAACGAAAAGAGTTGAGTATAAGAGCAACGAGGTCCTTCTACAGTTGTACAGGGCCCTGGTGAGACCACACCTGGAGCATTGTGTGCAGTTTTGGTCTCGTAATTTGAGGAAGAACTTTCTTGCTATTGAGGTAGTGCAGCGTACGTTCACAAGGTTTTTCCAGAAGTGGCGGGACTGTCATATGATGAAAGAATGGAGCGGCTGGGCTTGTATACACTGGAATTTAGAAGGATGAGAGGGAATCTTATAGAAACATATAAAATTATTAAGGGATTGGACACGCAAGATGCAAGAAACATGTTCCTGATG
Organism: Leucoraja erinaceus; assembly: GCF_028641065.1. NCBI lineage: Eukaryota > Metazoa > Chordata > Chondrichthyes > Rajiformes > Rajidae > Leucoraja > Leucoraja erinaceus. The sequence goes on from NC_073403.1 coordinate 6,410,906, forward strand.
TTGGGGGAGTCCAGACCCAGGGGCCACAGTGTAAGAATAAGGGGTAGGCCATTTAGAACTGAGATGAGGAAAAACCTTTTCACATAGAGAGCTGTGAATTTGTGGACTGCCTCAGAAGGCAGTGGAGGCCAATTCACTGGATTCACTCAAAAGAGAGTTAGATAGAGCCCTTAGGGCTAGTGGGATCAAGGGATATGGGGAGAAGGCAGGAACGGGATACTGATTGTGGATGATCAGCCATGGTCATATTGAATGGTGGTGCTGGCTCGAAGGGCTGAATGGCCTACTCCTGCACCTATTGTCTATGTATCTATGTATAAGCAAGTTAAGTGTAAGCAGGAAAAGAGATAACTCATTAGGCAGGAAAGGGGCAATCAGTGGTTGAGGATTCAGGATCAGGAGTGGCCCCTCAGCCCATCTAGCCTACCCCACCATTCAATAGCAGATCCGCCCAAGGCCTCATTTTTTCTGTGCCAGTTCCCCATTGAGAAAGATAAGTTACTACATATCTTGAAGATAGACACAAAGTGCTGGAGTAACTCAACGGGTCAGGCAGCATCTCTGGAGAAAAATAATGGGTGGTGTTTTGGGTCAGTCACACATTCTTTTTCTCCAGAGATGCTGCCTGACCCGCTGAGTTACTCCAGCACTTTTGTGCCTATTTTTGGTCTATACCAGCATCATTTCTACATGACTTTGAAGTGAACGAGATGCTCACCAGCCTACTGTGAGAAGTGACGAGGGGACTCTGACTGGCATTTTTGGATCTTTTAGGCTGTCAGGTAAACTGGAGGACAGGAAACGTGGTCACTTTATACAAAAGAGCAGGCGGGAAGCACCAGGCAATGACCAGCCAGAGTCTGAACCAGTGCCAGGGAAATGATTGGAAATAATTCTGAGGTGTAAGATTATTCCGCACCCTGGGATTAATCGAGCAGAGTGCAGCCAAATCAGTCTGACTAATTTGATTGGATTTTTTGAAGCAGTAACTGTGTCAACTGCATCCGTGTAGTGGATGTAGTGTGGTCTGAAGAAGGGTCTCGACCCGAAACGTCACCTATTCCTTTTCTCCAGAGATTCTTATAGAAACTTACAAAATTCTTAAGGGGTTGGACAGGCTAGATGCAGGAAGATTGTTCCCGATGTTAGGGAAGTCCAGGACAAGGGGTCACAGCTTAAGGATAAGGGGGAAATCCTTTAAAAACCGAGATGAGAAGAACTTTTTTTTCACACAGAGAGTGGTGAATCTCTGGAACTCTCTGCCACAGAGGGTAGTTGAGGCCAGTTCATTGGCTATATTTAAGAGGGAGTTAGATGTGGCCCTTGTGGCTAAGGGGATCAGGGGGTATGGAGAGAAGGGCAGGTACGGGATACTGAGTTGGATGATCAGCCATGATCATATTGAATGGCGGTGCAGGCTCGAAGGGCCGAATGGCCTACTCCTGCACCTATTTCCATGTTTCTATGTTTCTATGCTGCCTGACCCGCTGAGTTGCTCCAGCATTTTGTGTCAATCCATGATGTAACTAACATGGACATAGTGAGGCCTTCAGCAGAGTGCCACATGGAGTATTGATACAAACTGTTAGAACTCTGGGACCCAGGGCAACTTGATCAACTTTTATACACACTGAACATGTTTTTGGTGTCTATTATGGGTTTTACAAAGTACTGTGTTTACATATCTGCTGAGCTACTGCAAGTTAGAGTTTCTTTGCTCTGTTGCAGGAGCTTTGAGAATAAAGCACTCTTGACTCATGGCCCTGGAACAGGGTTGGGTAAAGGAGGCGGAGGGTGATGTTGGAGGGTTGTTGTGATGTGAAGCCTCTGGTCGGTGGAGGATGGCGGGGATTGGTGTTGGAATCCCCAGTGTCCATATTACCAATGTAGATGTGATGTAGTGGGTGGAAGCATCCATGGATGTCGCTGTGTGTGGTTGATAATGAGGAGGGTAGTCTGAAGCTGCAGGGTGATAGTGATGAATGGTGCCAGGGCATTGGTGGATGGAGATCAAGGCTGAAGAGCCACAGAGTGATACAGTGTGGAAACAGGCCCTTCGGCCCAACTTTCCAACACCGGCCAACATGCCCCATCTATACTAGTCCCACCTGCCCGCATTTAGCCCATATCCCTCCAAACCTATTCTATCCATGTACCTGTCGAAATCTTTCTTAAACATTGCGATAGAACCTACCTCCTCCGGCAGCTCGTTCCGTACACCCACCACCCTTTGCATGGTAAAGTTACCTTTCAGGTTCCTATTTAAATCTTTCCCCTTCCCTTTAAACTTATGCCCTTTGGTTCTCGATTCCCCAACTCTGGGCAAAAGACGTTGCGCTTCTAGGTTGTGATGTGTTTTGGGAACAAAGCTGGGATGGGCAAAATGAATAGTAGGAAGCAGTGGGCAATAGAGGAGTGTTTAGTTTATTGTCACGTGTACTGAGGCACAGTGAAAAGCTGTTGTTGCCTGCTGACGAGTCAGCGGAAAGACAATACATGATTACAATCGAGCCAGCCACAGATGCAGGATAATGGGAATAATGTATAGTTCAAGATAAAGTCTAGTAATGTCCATTTAAAGATAGTCCAAGGGTCTCCAATGAGGTAAATGATGGGGGGGGGGGGGGGGGGGGGGGGGGGGATGAGGGGGGGGGGGGACACTTGTCCTTCATGCTGCTGGACTTGCCGAGGCAGTGAAGTGTAGATGGAGTCATAAGTTTAGACGTTCCAGGTGCAGAATTAGACCAAGCGACCCATCGCGTCCATTCATTCATTCAATCGTGGCTCATCTATCTCTCACTCTCAACCCCAAAGAGGGAAGGGGTAGAGGGGAGGGACAAGGAGGAGGAGGGGGGGGGGGGAGAGGGGAGGGAGAAAGGGAGAGGAGAGGAGAGGAGAGAGGAGGAGAGGAGAGGAGAGGAGAGGAGAGGAGGGAGAGGAGGAGAGGGGGAAAGGGGGGTATAGGTGGGGAAAGGGTAGAGGGGAGAGAAGAGACCGAGAGGGGAGCTGGGGAGGGAGAGGGAACGGGAGGGGACAGTAGGGGTGAGGAGGGGGCGAGGGAGGGGGGTCAGCAGAGGATTGAGGGCAGAACGTCTCCGCTCCTCCCCCTCTTGCTCTGCGTCGCGCAGTCGGTTTGGAGCGGGGACGGGAGCGGTCGGTGGTGGTGGCGGCGGCGGCAGGATGGTGAGTGATCGGCGGGGAGCGCCGAGTCCCGGCCCCGGGGAACCGAAGACGCGGCGGGGAGCGCTGGTCTGCACCACCCGGCCCCGGCCTCTCACCCGCCCCGGCCGCTCCAATCCCCGGTCTCTGGTCCCCGGGCGCCGGGACCTGCGGACACGGTCAAGGCGCCGTTTCTCAAGGTCAGCGCTCGCTCCTGGTGCCGCATTGGCGATGCGGACTGGGATCTGCCCGCTCCGACCGCAGCCCGCACTGAAACCCCGCAAATGACCGCAGGGAGCGCCGCACGGACCGGGGGGGGGGGGGGGGGGGGGGGGGGGACCAACAACAGTGGGAGCGCCGTGGTGTTGGGGTGGAGGTGGTGTCAGGGGAGAGCCTCTCATCTCTGGGATGAGTTCGTGAGATCCCGGGCGCTGTCCCCGCGGTCGCAGAGTCGTAGAGTGGAAACAGGCCCTTCGGCCCAACTCGCCCACACCGGCCAACAATGTCCCAGCTACACTAGTCCCACCTGCCTGCATTTGGCCCATATCCCTCCAAACCTGTCCTGTCCATGTACCTGTCTAACTGTTTCATAAACACTGGGATAGTCCCAGCCTCAACTGCCTCCTCTAGCAGCTCGTTCCATACACCCACCACCTTTATGTGAAAAAGTTACTCCTCAGATTCCTATTAAATCGTTTCCCCTTCACCTTGACCCTATGTCCTCTGGTCCTCGATTCCCCTACTCTGGGCAAGAGTGTCTACCAGATCTATTCCTCTCATGATTTTATACACCTCTATAAGATCACCCCTCATCCTCCTGCGCTCCAAGGAATAGATACCCAGCCTACTCAACCTCTCCCTGTAGCTCACACCCTCTAGTCCTGGCGACATCCTCGTCAATCTTCTCTGTACCCTCTCAAGCTTGACAACATCAAGCTGTGCATCTAGCCGATCTAATGCGTCATGTCCTCTGTCAAACTCCGGTGGAGGGAGCGTGAGGGGGGTGCGGGGGGCGGAGGGGGGTGTGGGGTGCGGGGGGTGAGTGCATCGAGGGGGGGGGGGGGGGGGGGTGCGGGGGAGTTTGCGGGGCGGGAGTGCAGTGGGGATGGGGCGACGTGCACTGTCGCCGGTGCGGGTGAAGCGTGGTCATAAACAAGGCCATGGACCTTGCAGCTATCATTCACCAATGAGTCAGAGCAAGCGGGCGTGCGGGGTGGCAAGGGCATCGCCTGTCAGGGGGAAAGGGGAGGAGTGCGGGAGGGAGGGGGGATGGGGGAGGGTGGGCGAGACGAGAAAGGGGGCGGCTCCATGGGGATGGGGTGGGGAGGCCATGAGGGGGGTGCTGGGGAGAGGGAGGATGAGGAGGGTGGGAAGGGGAGGGGACCAATGAGGGGAGGGGAGGGGAGGGCATGGGGACGGGGCGGGAGGGGGGTAGAGGGGTAAAGGATTCAGTGGGGAGGGGAGGGGGCGGGGGTGGGGAGGGGAGGGTGGGAGGGTGGTAGGGGAGGGGGGGGGGGGGAGAAGGGGAGAAGGAGAGGGGGGGTGTTGGGGGAAGAGGGAGGGAGGGGAAGGGGAGGAGGGGGGGGGGAGCGGGAGGGGGAAGGGGTGGGGATGGGATGGGGAGGAGAGGAAGGGGGGGGGGGGGATGGGGGAGGATAGGAGGAGGGGGGGGGGGGGGGGGGGGGGGAGGGAAGGGGTGGGGGGATGGGGGGAGGGGGGGGGGAGGGGGAGGAGGGGGGGGTGTGGAGGGGCGGGGGGAGGGGAGGGGAAGGGAGGGGGAGGGGTGGGGTGGGATGGGGGGGGAGGGTAGGGGGGGGGGAGGGGGAGGGAAGTGGAGAGAGTTTTGATGGGGAGGGGGGGGGGGGGGGGGGAGGGGAGGGGGGGGGAGAGGGGAGGGGAGGGGAAGGGCGAGGGGAGGGGAGGGGTGGGGAGGGGAGGGGAGGGGTAGGGATTGGTGGGGAGGGAGGTGAGGGGTGGGGGAGGGGGGGAGGAGACGTGTAGTTGTCAGAGTCTGTGTCCCCCTCACTCTCAGCTTCAATCTTTAGCTTTTGCTCTTTCCTTTTTAGTGCAACTTCTCTATTCCACAAGTCATAAATCATTGGAACAATGCAGAACAGTAACAGGCCCTTCGGCCCACATAGTCCGTTCTGACCATGATGCCAAAATATACTAACCCCATTTGCCTGCACGTGATCCATGTCCCTGCATATCCACGTGCCCAACTAACAGCCCCTTAAACCCCACTGTCATATCTGCCTCCACCCCCCCCCTCCCCAGCAGATGCCCCCCCCCCCCCCCCCCTCCCCACACATCTGCTTCAAAGGTGCCCCCTCCAACCTTAAAGATTCTTCATTAGTGCGGGCGGGGTGTCAGGGGTGATGGGGAGAAGGCAGGGGAATGGGGTTAGGAGGGACGGATAGATCAGCCATGATTGAATGGTGGAGTAGACTTGATGGGCCGAATGGCCTAATTCTACTCATACCCTATGACCTGGTGCGATCCCTTCTCGTCTCACATATCCACCCTGGGGGAAAGGTTCTGAGTGTTTACCCGATCTATGCCACATACAACATACAACATTGAACATACAACATACAACATGGAACATAGAACATCAAACATAGAACATCGAACACCACCGCACAGGAGCAGGCCCTTTGACCCACCTGTTCGGAACATGATGCCCAGAGCATCTGCCTGCACCTCATCCATTCCCCTCCATTCCCTGCACATCCAAGGAGAGCGATGGTTGGAGGCCCGGGGCAACCTGGGGCTCACCTGCATGAGGTGTTGCACTGAAAATGGCGCCAAAACATGGGACATCTTGCATGCGGCTCAGTTGACAATTTCTGTACAATTTGCTAATTGGAGATGTGCTTAGATGGGGCACTACACTCTGGACTGTTTGTAAGAAAATAATTACACTGTGCGTTTGCACTTTGCACATGTGACTGTCAAAGCACCATTGGACCATTGGATCATGAGACCACGAGACGATTAGACCATTGGAACGGGACATTCCCCGGGTTGACGGTAATTCCGTCAGTCAGTCGCTTTATTAGCGGGTTTGATGCAACATCTCCAGACAAACGTCCCCTTTTCCTTGCAGATACCGGAGCTGGAGAAAAGCACAGTGCGCATTCGACATCCAGAGCGCGTCCAACAAATCATCTCCTCCCTCCGTGATGGGGGAGCCTCGAAACTGCAGGTGTGTGTCGAGGTGGGGCCAGTCCTCTGTTAACCCCCCCCCCCCCCCCCCCCCCCCCCACACACACACACACCCCCCCACCCCCACACACACACACACACACAAAGTGATGGGTCTCGCCACCGCATGTCATAAGAACTTGAGGTAGAAACATAAAACATAGAAAAAATAGGTGCAGGAGTAGGCCATTCGGCCCTTCGAGCCAGCACCGCCATTCAATATGATCATGGCTGATCATCCCCAATCAGTACCCCGTTCCTGCTTTTCCCCATATCCCTTGAGTCCTTTAGCCCTAGGAGCGAAATCTCTCTTGAAAACATCCAGTGAGTTGGCCTCCACTGCCTTCTGTGGTAGATTCACAACTCTCTGGATGAAAAAGTTTTCCCTCATCTCAGTCCTAAATGGCCGACCCCTTATTCTTAAACTGGACTCCCCCAACATGGGGAACATTTTTTTGTTGCATCTACCCCGTTCAATCCTTTAAGACTTTTATATGTTTCTATAAGATTCCCCTCTCATCTTTCTAAATTCGAGTGAATACAAGCCCAGTCGACCCATTCTTTCATCAGATGCCTGTGACCTTGCAGCTGGAGTTAAAATCCCGAGGCAACTCTTTAGACTGACGATACAGCGTGAAATAGGCCCTTCGGCCCACTGAGTCTGCGCCAACCAGCGATCACCCCGCACACTAAAGCACTATACTACACACACTCGGGAAGTAAAGCCAATTACTGAACCCGGAGAAAACCCACGCAGTCACAGAGAGAACGTGCAAACTCTGTCTAGACAGCACCCATAGTCACGATCGAACCCGGGTCTCTGGTACTGTGTAACAATACCGGTGCGTCACCGTGCTGTACACACACTGTAATAGACAATAGACATCAGACAATAAGTGCAGGAGTAGGCCATTCGGCCCCTCGAGCGAGCACCGCAATTCAATTTGATCATGGCTGATCACCCCCAATCAGTACCCCGTTCCTGCCGTCTCCCCATATCTCTTGACTGCGCTATCTTTAAGAGCCCCTATCTAGCTCTCTCTGGAAAGTATCCAGAGAACCGGCCTACGCCGCCCTCTGTGGCAGAGAATTCCACAGACTGGTATATGTGTTCTGTGCTGACTGAATACTTTCTCTGTTCCAGATCGTGACGGATTTCGATATGACCTTAACCCGGTTTGCCCACAATGGAAAAAGGATCCCGACGTGTCACAGTGCGTACCGCTGACCCTGTCTACTGCCGCGGTCACTGGAGAGGGGGGGCTTGCCCGGGGGGGGAGAGTGGGCTAATGCCCCTGTCCCACTTAGGAAACCTGAACGGAAACCTCTGGAGACTTTGCGCCCCACCCAAGGTTTCGAGGCGGTTCCCGGAGGTTTTTGTCAGTCTCCCCACCTGCTTCCACTACCTGCAACCTCCGGCAACCACCTGCAACCTGCAACCTCTGGCAACCACCTGCAACCTCCATGAACCGCACGGAAACCTTGGGCGGGGCGCAAAGTCTCCAGAGGTTTCCGTTCAGGTTTCCTAAGTGGGACAGGGGTATAAAATATTATATAACTCGGCATCTAACCCACCTGTCCATAGCCTCAGAGAGCTCGATAGAACAGCATTGGCCTACATTTGTGTCAAGTCTTGCTAATATATCTTGACAACAGTAAACCATATTTTAGGCTCCACTATTAATCCAGCTTAAGCTCAGGCAGGTAGAAGGCAGAAGAAGGGTCTCGACCCGAAACGTCGCCCCCTCCTTCTCTCCACAGACGCTGCCTGTCCCGCTGACTTCCACCACCAGCATTTTGTGCCTGTCTTCGGTGTAAACCAGTATCTGCAGTTCCTTCCTCCACCCAGTGTCTGGTCGGGCAGAGTGTATGAAGGGGCTTTACAAGAGGTTTGCTCTGTATCTAACTCACGCTGCCCTGTCCAGGAGGTGTGAGCTGGGACAGTGCAGCGGGTGCTCCGCTCTGGAACCGAATCGTTTTAATTTTATTTCCGGGTTTTATTCCCCCCCCCTCCCTCCCTCATTTTGTGTGTTTGGTTTGTTTAAAAATAGCTTTAGCCGAACAGCTGATATAGATCTCAGATTGAGGACTGGATGTTGCAATCCCTAAGATTTCATTACAATTGACATTCTTGGGTATGGCCACTAGGTGACTTTGCTCACAAACAGACACATATTGTTCCTAGTGTTTAAGAAGGAACTGCAGATGCTGGAGAATCGAAGGTTACACAAAAAAGCTGGGAGAAAACTCAGCTGGAGAATCTGGAGCGAAGGAAATAGGCAACGTTGTGTTCGGGTTTCGGCACCCGAAACGTTGCCTATTTCCTTCGCTCCATTCTGCTGCAGCTTTTTCTGTGTGAGAACCCATCCGCTGAGTTATCTCCAGCTTTTTTGTGTAACCCACATATTGTTCCTAGCAGTTCAATCCTCATTGAGGCAAATAGACACACGTCTCCCATGGACCCTGTCCACGAGTGTGTAGGTAAGGTTTAGTTTAGTTTAGTTTATTGTCACGTGTACTGAGGTACAGCGAAAAGCCTTTATGTAGCGCGATGGCCAGTCAGCGGAAAGACTGTGCATGTATACATTCAAAGACAGACACAAAATGCTGGAGTACCTCAGCGGGTCAGGCAGCATCTCTGGAGAAAGGAATAGGTGATGTTTTGGGTCGAGACCCTTCTTCAGACCCTTACAACCAAGCTGTCCACAGCGTT